>NC_133379.1:268986-458326 GCF_049309525.1 Garra rufa
TGTGGCTCCTTCAAGAGATCCCCTTTCTCTGCTTGTGAGATTTCCTGTATGTGTGCATGTGACCAGAACATCCATTTTGTCATAAATTCATGGAGCAAATTCTGAATATTCTGAAATAAGGCTGTCTGTTTGGATGACGTTGGGTTGGGGCTGATCTGTGTGAACCTTGTGTTGGGTGATTGTAAAGAATACGGTAGTGAGCGGAAATTTCCACAGTGTCAGTGCCTTATTTTGTACCGTGTTGGTATAAGGATTTAGTAGTTTTAGTAAAACCAAAACAAGGTCTTCTTTGGTACTTTGTCTATACAGCCTGATCAAGTGTGCAGATAACTTTTAATAGTGCTCACTCCAGAGAAATTTATTAGGGAGTGTATGTCTCATAGTGTTTTTTTTTTTTTTTTTTTTTTTTTACCAGTGTTTATCCAATAGAAATCACTGTCTAAAATTTCATTTTGTTACACCTGAATTGGAGGAGTGTTGCGTTGTTATTTGTTATTATTCTGTAAGTCTTCAGTGGGATTACACTGTGTAATTCTTATAGAGCAACTTTAGTTATAATAATAATTATTATTGTTTGTGCTCAGAGGTGTTCCCACCAACTGCTGTAACCATTTTTAAATACAAAACAGCAGTCAGATAAAAGCCCTTTACAAATTAATCTGTTGCCGTGTGTGCCTTTTTTCTTTACCTGGTTACACACACACACACACACACACACACACACACATACATACATTAACTTGTTCACAATTATGCATCAGATAAGCATGAACACATACATAAATGATTAACTGAACATATAGTAAGGGCTTATTAGCCATTATTTGCGAATTATTAAATTTTTAAAAACACATAAATAAGCAAAAATAGATAACAAAAATAAGCTAGTAATTAATAAATAACTGAATGTACAGTAAATACATGTTAGCCATTATTTACAAAGCCATTATTATATTAATATTTTTTGTAGTGATGTAAATACATTTCTGTGATTCTATTAAGTTGACCAAATAATAAACTAGTAATTATGTTTAATTACTGCTGGTTTGCAATTATATATGGCTAAAATAGTGTAATAAGGACTATTTGATGCATCAGGTTCTACAGTTCTAATGTTAAAGTTATATCCACATTAATTATGGCAATTATATTATAGGCATTAATTATAGGCAAGTGACATTCAAGTTTATTTATCAGAATAAGCCAATAATTAAGGCTAACCTTCCATTAATACAGTACTAATAAAGCCGATTTGACCCCCTATTCTGAAGTGAAAGTTATATCCACATTAATTATGGCACTTATTGAGTGATATTCAAGTTTATTTACTAGAATAAGCCAATAATTAAGGCTAACCTGCCATTAATACAGTGCTAATAAAGCCGATGTGACCCCCTATTCTGAAGTGAACGTTATATCCACATTAATTATGGCACTTATTGAGTGATATTCAAGTTTATTTACCAGAATGAGCCAATAATTAAGGCTAACCTGCCATTAATATAATACTAATAAAGCCGATTTGACCCCCTATTCTGAAGTGAAAGTTATATCCACATTAATTATGGCACTTATTGAGCGATATTCAAGTTTATTTACCAGAATAAGCCAATAATTATGGCTAAACTGCCATTAATATAGTACTAATAAAGCCAATTTGACCCCCTATTCTAAAGTGAAAATTATATCCACATCGCGCTATCACTCCAGGAAACACGGAAGCACTAAAAGTTAATCCAATCAGAAGGATAATGGGTGGTTTGTGCTGACAGACTCGTGAAAGACGAAGGGTAAATTGTCACCTCGGGTTAAACTCCTGCCCGGAATTAGCTGATTCTTGCAAAACGCGACGTATGCATCCAGAGAGAAAAAAACGCTCTTTGCTCGCAACGAACCTGACATGGAGCAAGACCTGAACTTCAAAACTCTCTTTCTGAGAAATCTCCATCCTGGGGTAAGCCACCACCTCGGCGTCCTTGCATGCCCACAAACAATGACATCTCAACAGCTGCGAGACCTGGCACACAAAGCCTACAGCAAGCAAAAGATGGCATCAGAAAAGTGCACCAAATCTACTGCAGTTCTCGATTTCAACACACAATGCCAAGAAATGACCCTAGAGGGCGCCCAACACCAAGAAAGCTTCAAGCCGCCACCCAGAGAATGGAGATCATCCTCGTTCAACAGAGAACGTGACTTTCACTTCGGCGCCCGACCTAAGAACAGAAACAACCGCTGGGATGGACCACGCAAATGGCAACACTCACCTGAACGCTACTGGGAAAAATCCTGGTACCATCCAAGCCATCGTGAGAATCGATGGGAGAGATCATGGAGCCAGCCAACCTCATCAGGAAGCTCAGGAAACAGCTTGTGGGAATCTAATGCAACCAGTCCGAGAAATCGACGAAGGAACTCACAAAGATTCCACACTGACCGAGCTCAAGCTGAATCTACACACGAACAAAAGACATTGCCGTGTTTTGATTCACAGGAACTGATGAAAATGATGATGCAAGAGTTCTTCAAATGCAAAGAGGAGGATCGGAAGTGGAAAAAGAAAGAAAAACCCACTGCGGACTGCCTAGCAGCCAGACAAGAAGGCAGCGACCACCTGGTCCAACAAACCACACAGAACAGCACATATTTTCCTTACCCCAAGAACACTGTAACTGCCATAACTTCAGATGGACAAGAAAGCTCCTTTAAACATCCAGTGCAAGAGACAGAAACTGACTCAACACCTGACACGTCAGATCACAGCAGCTTCCAACAAACACCTGCTGATAAAACCACTCAATTACCTGAAAGTGCTGTCCTGGTCGTCTGCCACTCCTCCAAAGAACACCAAATCAGTCCTGAAATCCCACCTATCTCTTCTCAAACTCCAGTCCCTCAACTCCTGGGCAAGCTCATCGAAAAAGGTACAACGAGAAAGTTTTACCTCCCCATCAACATCAAAGGTCATGTCAAAGTGGAAGCCCTTCTAGACACAGGAACCGACATCACTCTAATGTCAACCGAACTCCTTGAGAAAATTCAAGAAACAAGAACGAAAACTAATGGAACTTTCAAACTCCAAAGGTGCGAACTGAACCTGCAAGCATACTCAAACACGGGCCTACAGCTGAAACATGTGGCCCCAATTCACCTAACAGTGGGACCGATTAATCTCATCCACCCAGTCTACATCTCACCCCTAAACAACGATCCACTCCTCATAGGAAAAGATCTGCTTAATCGCTTCAAACCCTTGATAGACTTTAAGCACCTGAAATTGTGGACACAAATCCGTGAGCCACTGCCCTTCCAGTCAGTAGTCCCCAATGAGCCGCAGTGTCAAGCCACAGATGCTGCCTTCAATTTGCTTAAAAACGATGCAGTGTCAAAGTCAAGGCCAAGTTCAAGTTCAACGCCAAGCAGCAAAGAACAAGGCCCTTTCCTCTGCTCACTGCAAGCGTGGGACTCAGACTCAGGTCCCCCTCAACTCAGAACTGCCATAAATGTCCAAGACACTTTAGTATCTGATGCAGTGCTAGCCCCTGGGCAGGAAACCTCAGCCGGCAGCCTGAATCTTTTCAAAGCATCGAAGCACAGACACCAAAGCCTACCAAAGGACACCAGACTCAAGAAAGCAGATCGCCAAAGACTTAAAGAAATTCTACATGAGTACAGCAACTCTTTTGCAAAGGACGTCCCGGACTGTGGCCCAATGAAACTGAAGCCCACAGCATAGGTCGATGACTGCCCAGACAATCACAAGGGCAATCTGAAAGCGGGAGTGGTCTGGCTCAACAGCGACCCTTGCCCATCACAACCATTCATTACTTTTTATGCCCTCCCACCCATCCCGATGGCTACAGCTCTTACCCGCCACCAACATAACATTGGCATGCAAAACCCCTCCTCCAAGCCACATCAGCAGACCTGCCTATTTCTGCTCACATCTTCGATCATTCCTCTCCTCCGAGTTCTACACTTGACTAAGCCAGTCTTCAGACGTGGCAGATTACATGAAAGGATGCCTGGTGTTTGCCAGTTTCAACAAAGGCCTCCCACAAGGAACTCAATGTCAGAAACAAAGTGTGGTAGTACAGTTTCGCCAACCTTGGCAGAACGCTCCCTATTGCCTGTCAAAGAAAGTCCTTACCCCACTGAAAGTAATCCCACAAGCTCTCACCTGTTACCGACCGAACCAGAATCGGACAAGGGCGCAGCGAGCCAGTTCTTCGATGGGTTCACCAAAAGCAGATAAAGAGACATTGGGGCTCCAACTAACAGCAAAAGGGGAAGACCAAACCCACTGACACAGACCAACAATTCCTGACTATGCCTCACACTAACATGATTTCTATCCTTCTAGGTAAACACACAGCTAACCTCCCAAACACAACACAAATCACCTACACATTCTCCTCCGCCACACTGCTAGGACCAACCTCCGCCCAGCAGAGAGGAGCTGTTCCACACATGTGACACTTATCCTTACTGTCTAACCTCAGTCAGTGTCATTGTTTCTCTTTGTGTTTTCCTTTCTCTCTCTTTCTCTATGTGTCCATTCCTTCTAGCCCTCATCAGGAACTTACCTAACTTTTCTTTTAAGTCTAGGCCCCTGAAGATGGGATTGACTCCAAATTATTTGCAAATCATTGCCAGAAACGTTAACAATTTAGGCGACCCCGCCAAAGCATGATCTTCGTGGCTAACTGTCCCGTTGTTACTTCCTACCGCCAGGTAGATGTTAAGATACGCCGCCCTGTTTCTCTGCGTAATCAGGGTTATCAATAACTAACCGCAAAGTCTACCTCTAAAGGTGTATGGCCGATTCGACCCTATGATGTTTTCCAGAACACACTACACCCTATCAGCCCCCCAAAACTCTTGGGCCGACACCCGTCAGACACGGGAAGTCCTTGCCCACGCGCAGGCAGATGTGAACCACATGCTGCGCTAATTACAGAAAATGATCGTAACCCAGGCTGAATTAAGCGGGTACAACCAGCGTCCCAAACGATTATTGGGCGCCCTGCTGGGGCTGCTGCGGCTGTAGGCACTCTGTGTAACATCCTAAACCTAGCCACCTTAAAGCGACGTGTGAGCAAACTCCAGGATGAATCACGATTTAGCATGTCAAAAATCTTAACGAACTATTCACGGTCGTACCAAAACAGTTACGCTCAAACGCAACGCCTAGTTACTCCCATGGCCCATGCGCTACGAGACAGAGACTCCTCAATGGATAGCCCGCCTTGAATACGATCCCATGCACTGTCTGACATAACACCTGATCGAGCACACGTCTACACCGCCTCGTTGAACCCCCGATACGTCCGGTCAATCAAAACCGCCCAATTTGCTATAATTCTCACTAATGCGGCCCTACGTCATTTCAAGTGCCTCTAACTGAACCAGGCCAAATAACTAAATCCCTGCACCAGAATTCAGCTAGGGATGGAGATGTTGTTTGTGTCTTGTGTGTGCCTTGTTCTCTCTCTCTGCCTCTTGTTCCAGTGCCTGCCGATGTCACACCAGGAACATCGCCAGCCAAAAGGGGGATGATGTAGGAATTCGGCAATGCAAAGCGCGAATACCGAACAAGTCATCACACTTCAAAGATTCCTTTGTCCTGGCCAGTTGCCATTAGATTCTGCGAAGAGTGAAGCCTTCTTCAACTTTGTGTACCCCAAACTTCATTTGCCTTCGCGCTATAACTCCAGGAAACACGGCAGCACTAAAAGTTAATCTAATCAGAAGGATAATGGGTGGTTTGTGCTGACAGACTCGTGAAAGACGAAGGGTAAATTGTCACCTCGGGTTAAACTCCTGACCGGAATTAGCTGATTCTTGCAAAATGTGACGTATGCATCCAGAGAGAAAAAAACGCTCTTTGTCTCAGAGCACCTAAAAAACAAACCTCCAGTCTTCTACTGACATAAAGCTGGCAAGGCACATGATCCATGCAGCGTGATTCTCATGACTTTTCGGACTTCCTGTTACCCCCTCCCGACTGACATTCCGCGGTGCGCGTGTCTCAATTGAGTACACTGCAAAGACAATCTTTAAGAAACGATCAGCTTATTAGTATTACTATTAGAGCAACAGTATCATATGTTTTCATGTTTTCTTTTATATGCTTGATGTGTTTTATGTGATCATTGGAGTTTAATCTATGCATTATATGCCTTTAGAAGAGGAAGTTGTCAAATGTATTAGCATGCAAGCAATATACCACTGTTTGATATGCAATGAAAGATCATGATGAATGCAGCTCGTACGAATGAATGAGAAAATGATATTGTGTATACTTTATGCATTGCAATAGTTTATTGAAGTTAATAACAAAAATTGCAGAGAAATCCATATCCTAATAAGTTACATACCAGAAGGAATTACAGGACGGGAAGGGGGGCGTGACCCGCCCCTTTAGCAATACCACTGGATCCCAGCATCATGGGACGTGCCTAGCGGCCCGTTTAAAACATCAGGTTCATAACAGAACATTGCTTGAGCTCTCTCGCCCTTCGCCTTACGCCTTTCGCCTCGCTCAACGGCTCTCGTCTCTTGATGTTTGAGTGCTTTTCCATCTGCGGATCCATCTGGACCAAGCATGCGATTGTGCCATCAAAACTCTACAGAACAAACCGAAACTTTGTGACTGCCAAACTCTTCAAAATCTCAGAACTCTGATGCAGAAGAGCTCCGAGCGCGTCAAACCGCGTAACCAGGCAACCAATCAAAGCTTCTCCCGGCAAACAGTCCACTCCTCACAAAGGTGTTTCCCCGAAGACGTCATCCAAGGAGCAACCAATCAGCAAAACCGGGGTTCCCTCTGCTAAAGACAAGCCTGTGGAACTCTGCTTGGACCGAACGCAAGTAAACAAGATCTCTCTTTACTTAGCTGAAACTGGTGCAAAATATTCCTTAAGTAGTTAAAAGCTAAATCTCTGCTTTTGTGGTTTTCTAAGGTTGCGATCTAAGAACTAGTTAAGAAATACTAGAACTTTGGGGTTCTCTTAAAATCCATAACTTCCCATCTCTGAAACTGTATGAGTGTGCGTGTGAATGTATGTGTGTGTGTGTGTGTACCTGGTATTCATCACGTTGTGGGGACCAAATGTCCCCACAAGGATAGGAATACCAGTAGATTTTGACCTTGTGGGGACATTTCTCAGGTCCCCATGAGGAAACAGGCTTATAAATCATGCACAATGAGTTTTTTTGAGGAAGTAAAAGTGTGCACAATCTCCTGTGAGGGCTAGGTTTAGGTGTAGGGCGATAGAAAGTACGGTTTGTACAGTATAAAAACCATTACGCCTATGGAATGTCCCCATAAAACATGTAAACCCAACATGTGTGTGTGTGTGTGTGTGTGTGTGTGTAGGAATACCAGTAGATTTTGACCTTGTGGGGACATTTCTCAGGTCCCCATGAGGAAACAGGCTTATAAATCATGCACAATTAGTTTTTTTGAGGAAGTAAAAGTGTGCACAATCTCCTGTGAGGGCTAGGTTTAGGTGTAGCGTAGGTGTAGGGCCATAGAAAATACGGTTTGTACAGTATAAAAACCATTACGCCTATGGAATGTCCCCATAAAACATGTAAACCCAACATATGTGTGTGTGTGTGTGTGTGTGTGTGTGTGTGTGTGTGTGTGTGTGTGTGTGTGTGTGTGTGTGTGTGTGTCCAGTGTAGAGCATTACACTCTTTAAATAGGCATGAATCTACTGAAAATATTTGAATCATCAAAAAATATTTGTTGAAGGGTTAGTTCACCCAAAAATGAAAATTTGATGTTTATCTGCTTACCCCCAGGGCATCCAAGATGTAGGTGACTTTGTTTCATCAGCAGAACACAAATGAAGATTTTTAACGAAAACCGGTGCAGTCTGCCAGCCAAATAATGGAAGTGAATGGGCACCAGACCTTTAAAAGTTAAAAAAAAAAACATGCACAGACAAATCCAAATTACACCCTGCGGCTCGTGACGATACATGATGATGTCCTAAGACACGAAAAGATCGTTTTTTTGCGAGAAACTGAACAGTATTTATATATTTTTTTACCTTTGATACACAGCCACATCCAACTGTCATGAGCACAAGCTTGTCATCTGGCTCATTACACGTGTACGCGCTCTGGCGTAGTATACGCAAACGCTGTAAGGGGAAATCGGTGAAAAGTCCCGGATGAGTTTGCGCAAGCATACGTAATCCTTTAGCTTTAAATCGGTTTGAACAATTAGGATAAACGCAAGTAATTACCATTTTGAATAGCCGCTATACCTACAATCTCTGTGCACTGTGTAAACAATGAGTGTTGTATACACGCGACAGATCGCCTCCGGTGTTTGCGTATACTACGCCAGAGCGCGTACACATGTAACGAGCCGGATGCTAAACTCTGATGCTCATGACAGTTGGACGTGGCTGTGTATCAAAGGTAAAAAATTATATAAATACTGTTCAGTTTCTCGTAAAAAACGATCGTTTCGTGTCTTAGGACATCAATGTATCGTCACGAGCCGCAGGGTGTAATTTGGATTTGTCTGTGCATGTTTTTTTGTTTTTTGTTTTACTTTTAAAGGTCTGGTGCCCATCCACTTCCATTATTTGGCTGACAGACTGCACCGGTTTTCGTTAGAAACAAAGTCACCTACATCTTGGATGCCCTGGGGGTAAGCAGATAAACATCAAATTTTCATTTTGGGGTGAAATATCCCTTTAAGCCTCATATAATCTTTTGTAATATCCTTGAAAAAGGTCTTAACTAGCAGAATATAGCAAGCATATTTGTTTAAGGTAGAGACCAAATGATGCCCATGTGGCTTTTAGCTTCATCAAACATTACTAATCATTAGTAGATCACATATTTTAATTTAGAGCAGGTGTTCTCAATTCAAATAAGCCTAAAAACAACGTAACACAAATGAGTAGGTCTTGAGATAATTCTCTTTGAGCGGCATTACATGCTGCCTTGCTAAAGCTACAACATCCGGGATCTGATTGATAATGACAGTAATGCTGTGTTTTCCAGTGTAATTTAAAAATGTCAGTAAGTTCAACAAATAAAATCTCATAATACATCTGATAAGACCCAAGGGGAAAAGTCTTTATTACTGAAATTATTACTAAAGCCTTTTTCTATAACGCAGTGTAACTGCACGGCCATTGGTTCATGCCAGAACATGTGACGCTCAGCTGAATATTCTACTTTGTAAGTGTGTGCGCTTCGCTCAGTCGCTCATGGCCAAAACAAACACTCTGCTAATGTTCCGCTCACGCTCACCAGTAAAGCTCAGATCAAGCTCAGATGACGCTTTGACAATTAATGGTAGGCCTAACTGTGCTTTCCTATTTATAATGATATTCTTTAATACATGTCTCAATTAAAGCAGTAGTCCGAAAAGTTATGTTTAGGGTGATGTTCAATGTGTACTTCACAATGTATACTGTTTCTTCTCCTTAAGCAACAAGGGAATCCTGCATGATGCAGAATGGCAGTGGGTGCGTTGCCTTTCTGGGCAGGCCTCACGCAGAGACTGCACGCTCAATGAGACAGAGTGCTTTCAGAGAGCATGAGTCTTGCTCTTCTCTGCTCGCGGACCGTCTTCATTAATGAATATATCCCCATTGTCCCGTTTCTCCTCTCTCAGCAAAGCTCGGAGAGAAAAACAGCGTAGTCACAAAGCTGAGCTATCAGGTTTGAGTGATCTCACACTGGCACTGACCCTGACTCTACCCGCAGCATTTTGATCTGCCGGTGTGTTTTACACGTGAGGATCAGCGCTCCTCGTTACTATTGTTGGGTGTTGGTGTTGGGTTCCCTCGCAACGACTCACCACTCAAGTAACTCCAACCCTGTCACACAGGCTGATAATGAAACAAGGTTACTCACTTCAATTCACTCAAAGACCACCGCAATTCAGCTGTGTGGTTCCCACCTCGGTACAGAGCTAGGATGCACACATGCTTCCAATTTACTGGCAAAAGGAGCCATGAAAATGGTTCCTCCAGCTCAGAGCAAGTCAGCTTCTATAGCTGTTACTTCCTTCTCCCCAAAAAGGATGGCAGCCTGAGGCCCATCCTCAATCTCAGGTACCTAAACCGCGCCTCACGAAACGGCCATTCAGGATGATTACATTGAAGCAGATCCTCTCGCAAATATGCCCGGGGGACTGGTTCTGTTCTCTGGACCTGAAAGTCATCTTTCTGCATTCTAAATTACCTTGACAACTGGCTTGTCTTAGCCCAGTCAGAGGCCGAGCTACAATCTCACAAATCCCTCCTCCTCAGCCACTTAGAATGCCTATGACTCAGGTCCCAGCCAACGAATATTATTCCTGAGAGCAGTTTTCGACTTAGCCTGAATGAGGGCGGTTGTCGCATGCACTGGCTATACAGCAGCTTGTGGCCTCCTTTAAAGTTGGAGGCTCTCACCCTCTCAAGACTTTTCAGAAGATGCTGGACCTCATGGTCTCTGCATCTCCAGTATTTCAGCAGGGCCTGCTTCATATGCAGCCCCTTCGGTACTGGCTAAAACCATGGTTTCCGTCCCATGCCTGGTGTCATGGACGCCTGTGTATCAAGGTGGACCAGGCCTGCGTGGCAGCTCTGGTCTTTTGGATGGAACGGAGCATGGCTCTATGGAATGGTCTGCAGAAGGAAGGTTATCTTGCAGCCAACATGTGTTTAGGAGCTCTGTACAACGGCAAACCAACTTTCGGCTCCTGGTCTAACATATCACCTTTCTTGCCTTTAGAGCTTCACACCAGACCTAAGGGGACACAGGGGTTCGCTTGGATTCCCTGAGAGCAATACGTGCTGGGCAGATTGAACCAAGGACCAGACATGCTATCCCGGAGCAACGTTCAAAGAACTTGGATGAATTTGGCAAGACACATATCGATCTCTTCGCCCTCAAAAGACAATTCTCATTGCCCAACTTATTTTTCAAAAGACAAGGATGCGCTGGCCCACCACTGGCCCAGCCTCCTCCTTTACACTTTGCCCCTGATTGCCCTGATCCCAGGTGAATTAGAGAACAAAAACACAAATTTCTACTAGTGGCCCCGCTCGGGAGGAACCAACATTTGTTCACTAAGCTGTCTTCGCCTGATGCTCAGACCGTGGCAAAGACATATTGTTGATATTGTCCTTCCTTTAAGAGCTGCTGGATAAGGGATGCTCCACATTCAAGCTTAGGGTCGATGCAGCAGCCAAAGCAGCTTTCCACATTCCTATAACTGGTCAGTCGATGGGCAGGAACAACTTGGTTGTTCGTTTTTTTGAAGGGGTCCAGAAGGCTGAACCAGCCCTGCCCACTGCCCACTGTGCCCACATGGGATCTGCCCACTATTCTAAGGGCTCTGGAAAGCCCTCCTTTTGAGGCAAGGGTCCTTTCTGCACTGTAAAAAGTGCTTCACCCAGAAAGTTGTAATCTAGTTTATTTTATTTGTTTTATACTAAAAAGTATCAATATACTTCCTCTTTACTTAAAATATATCAGTTTTTATATAACAATATATTTTAAGTAAAACTATTGCCATTTATTTGGGTAGTTAATTGTATGTGATTGTTGTGTACAAGAAATGTTATAAAAGTGAGTTGACACACTCAATTTATTAGAGCAGCTGTCGATGTGGCAGGTGTGTTCATAAAACTTAAATGTTTAAAAAAATAAAAAAATAAAAAGGCATTATCCCTTTTTCACTGGCGGGGACTTTCCCAGGCTGATACAGCATCGTCCTCAGCACTTCAACTGTTTGTTCGCTGCAGCAGTTCTGAATTTCAGGCACTGATTAACAAGGTAAGTTGAGCAAATTTAGCCAAATGTTTGTGATGTAAAGTCACGCAAAATCGCTGACTCCAGGGAGCTAAAGTTAGGTTGGCAAATTGTACTGGTTAGCTTGCTATCCTGCACACATGGCAAGCTAAGTTGGCTGTACAGTGCTAAGTAGTGTGGTCTTGCAGGCAACCTTTGTCAGTTGAGACAGTGTTGTTAATATGAAATTAAATAAGTACTGTAGTTATGCCTACTATGTGTTTTTAGGCTAATTTTAATCGTTATTTAGCATTAACTTATGCTAATATTTTACATTACACGGTAAGGTAAAAGTTCTAGACAAAACGTTAACATTAGTACCACTTGTGCGGGCAGATAAGAGATATTAAGCTTTGTGACAGGATTCTGGAATCAGAGGTCATGTTAATACACTTTTGCATTACTAAAAAAGATGCAGATTTGACTGTAGAGATATATGTTTAGTAGTCTGATTTTAGAGATTTGATCCACATTTTAAAAAAGTTTAAAACTATGTCTAACCTACTTAAATAAGATAACATTTACCACTGATTTTTAACCTTATTCTAACATGCATTTTCCTGGTCTTTAGATACCCAAGTGCTTTTGTTACTTGGGGTCTTCAAACTTCACATCCAGGTAAGAAAAACTTCAGATAGATACAATTACAACTATAACTATATTGTACTACTGTCATCAGGCTGTGAATGTTGATCAGATTTTACTTTTTGACAGCATCCATCTGCCTCTGTGAAGAAAAGGAGAGAAGTGGTCCTGAGATGCCTGATTGAGTATATGGGCAGAGATGGGAAGACCTTATCAGTGTCCACAACGTATGTATTGGGCTTAAAGCTACTTGTCTATTTTTCTGTCTGAATAAATTAATATTGTAATGATAGATATGGGGTAATTACATTTGCTCTTGAAAGATTTAAAGAGATTTCAATTCTGTAGCTTAATAAACAGTAATGTGATGACCAATCAGGTACAGGCAAGGACAATTGCATTGTTTTAATGTAATGCATCCTTTGAACCAGAAAAAAGACAACACTCATGCTACAGTAGATACTGATAGTATAGTACCCGCACTCTATGGCATTGTCATGGTAGACTTCACTCTGGTCACATGCTCTAGTCTCAGTATCCATCTAGTATCCACCACCTTTAGCGACAAGAGTACAATTTTGACTTTGTGTTGTATCTGTCTTCTACCTGTCTGCTATATTCATCTCATTACCTGATTGTCTGACCAAACTCTTGATTTTTTTTTTTTTTTTTTTTTTTGCCTCCACCAATAGAGTCATGATGAAACAGAGGTGCATGCTGAGCTTGGCACCCAAGAAAATGTACATGTGCCATCAGCCTGACACGATTGAGATTACAGGATGAAAATGCACTTAATAAAGTGTTTGTTTTATATTGTGTACATGTGTGGCCACAATTATTGTCTGTTTTGTAGTCACTGTTAAAAGTGAAAGACATTAAATAAATGTTATTGTCTTTAATCTATCTTCCCATCTTTTTCTTCTTCAGTTGAATTTGTAATTGTTATTGACAAAGTCTGTTTATGTAAAGTTCATCACTGTAGTGCTTAGAATATAGACATTTAGATTTATTTTCTGAGGTTATAGCCAGGACTCAATTAAAATGTTAATTCACATATGATTAAAGTTAATTAAACCTAATTAAAACGAGTACAGGTTACTTGTAACAACCCATAAATAAGTTACCTGTACCAAGAAAAGTAGGTTTAGCTAACTGAGTAATACTAGTATTATAAGTTAAGTCAACTTGATTTTGTTGCATTTGTATTAAGTAATATTACAGTGTTTATTATACTTAAAAAAGGTTGCAAGTTGACTGAACTTAAAACATCCAATGCAGCCACTTGCCTCACTTTTTATAAGTTAGGTCTAGGTATTACTTTTTACAGTGTGTAAGGTGGGAATGCACCTACAAATAGGTGGGACCAGATCTGAGTAGAGTTTGGCTGTAATACTCCTAACTAGCCAGGATTGCTTTACTTGTATGCTCTAGGCCCTCCCGGAGTGCCAAGGCTTTAGAATTCTTCCTTGGAATGATTACCCAGGCCGGGTGTGACCTGTGTGAGTTTGGCCCGTTTGCCATGAAGGGCTTCTCTATTATACTACTCTCTCAGGGCCCTTTAGGTGCTTAAGGCAAGCCCGTATGTCAGGCGTCCCCTACCTAGCATGGTATTAATTGTACTGGTTCCCCATAGCATCTTAGCAGGTGCAGTATGACTGAAGTAACAGTAGGGAACATAACCTCAGTTCCCTGAGACCGAGTACTGCGTTGCTGGCCACGCTATGTAGCTGTTGTTGCTTCATTTGAAGTAACCTGAGGATCCTATGGTGAGATGCCTGCTCATATAGCCAGGTGGCCCCGCCCATTCTGGCGGGCTTTATCACCATTGGTTAGTTTTTAATTCACTGAACAAACCAATGGCAGTGCATCCACTCATTCAGGTTTTTGCTGAGGAGCCGAGCCGTAGCCCAGCATACAGTGCAGCTCAGGATTGTGGCAAGGAGATGTAACGTCTCCATTCCCTCCTTCAGGGAACATGGGTTACCTACGTAACCTAGACCTTCCCCTTCAGTCGTTTACAACAAAGTTACATATGGGAACTAACCCATGGAAAACACCACAATCCTGAAGCCGTGTAATGCATGAGGACTAAATGCTGACAGGCAAGCATGTCAGAACAAATGGGCTCAACACGTAACCTGCCCAACGCCCTGTAGGCCAGAAGGGGCCCACCAGGGGTGCCAGTTACATTTTTGAACTGAAGCAGACCGTCGGGGGTCAGAGCACATGTGGTTGGACATGTGGAATAGCGGGAAAGTACACCTATTCTAGCTATAGATATATGAGGTGAAAAACGGCCTCTTGATGACCATATTGAGAATACTGAGACATGATGCCACAACCAGCTGGGTGAAGGAGACCCAGCTGGAACACAGACACAGACTACTCCATCTAGTCCAGGCTGTGGGGCATGGAGGAGCCAGAGTTCACACAGGGGGGAACAACTGGGGGAACGGCGCACAGATCCGTGAGGAGTGGCGCAGCAAGCCGACACCGAGCCGGCCTCACACATAGGAGGAGGCAACACTCCGGGTGGAGTGAGCTCGAACTCCTAGGGGGCACGGCTCACCTTGGGATTTGTACGCCAAGGTGATGGCATCAACCACCCAATAGGCCAACCTCTGCTTGGAGACAGCATTCCCCTTCTGCTGTCCTCCATAGCAAACAAAGAGCTGCTCGGAGTGTCTGAAGCTACGGGTGCGGTCCACGTAAACACGCAAGGTGCGAACGGGACACAGCAACGCTAAGGCTGGGTCTGTCTCCTCCAGGGGCAGAGCTTGCAGGTTCACCACCTGGTCCCGAAAGGGAGTGGCGTGAACCTTGGGCACATAACTCAAGGCACGTTTCTTTGATAGGGAACACATATAGGTCCCCCACCCTCTCAATGAAAGTTAGCATGGTCAGGAGTGAGGTCTTAAGAGACAGGAATTTAGGCTCGACTGAATCCGGTGGCTCGAAGGAGACACTCCGAAGGCCCTGGAGGACAACGGAGAGATCCCAAGAGGGGATGAGGTGCGGTCTAGGCGGGCTCACCCTTCTCGCACCTCTCAGGAACCTAACGACCAGGTGATGCTTCCCCAGGGACGCTCCGTCCACTGCATCATGGTACGCTGTGATTGCAGCAATGTACACTTTAAGAGTCAAAGGGGATAGCCTGTGCTCCAACTTCTCTTGCAGGAGGAAAAGCACCACTCCAATCGGACAGTCATTGAACAGACCCCACCTCAGAGCATAGGCCTGCCTCGTAGAGGGGGTTCTAGCCTGAGTGATAGTGTCTATCATGGCCTGGGGAAGGCCAGTGAGGTCTACCGCGTCTAGAAGCCAGACGTGCAGGTTCCACAGATCGGGACGAGGGTGCCAAATAGTAAGAAGGTCCTTCCTCAGGGGAATCTTCTAGGGAGGGGCTGCCGCGAGGAGTATGAGGTCGGCAAACCAGGTCCGGGTGGGCCAGTGCGGCGCAACCAGCAGGACCTGCTCCTCATCCTCCCTGATCTTGCAAAGGGTCTGTGCAAGGAGGTTCACTGGGGGAAAGGCGTTGAGCTCTCCTGGGATGTGAATGGCACACAACGATTTGAGCCACGTCTGACTCCAGAGGAGCAGATGGCGGGTGAGTTGTGACATGTGACGGCAGCGTAGACCCCCCTGGCGGTTGATACACTATGGTCGCAGTGTTGTACAAGGGGACAAACACGTGCTTGTCGTGCAGCATCGGAAGAAACTTACGTAGCGCAAGAAGCACTGCTAGCAACTCCTGGCAATTAATATGCCATAGCAGTCGGGGTCCCGTCCAGGAGCCCGAGGCTGCTTGCCCGTTGCACATGGCACCCCAACCCGTCATGGAGGCATTGGTGTTGACTACAACATGCCTGGACACCTCTCTAACCAAGCCCCCAGCCTGCTTACTAATGGGAGCCAACAGTTTGGTGTCCGCCTCGGACGGGGCAGCAACCTCCGAGTCATCTGCCTCTGCTGCTGAATGCTCCCCCTCTGATGCAGCGATAGACATCCTATGCTCTTCGGGTGCACCAAAGGAGACGCTAGGCCCGCTGGGCAGGGGAGTGGTCTGCTTTGGCAGCACCACGGGACTACGGGATGACTCGGAAGACTGTGGGGGTTTACCTGACAGCGCATTCCGAACAGTCACTGCGAGGTCACCCAAGCGCCTAACAGAGACAGCCGAGAAGCCTTTACGGCTCACCGAACTGGCCCGGGTAGACGACGAAGGCAGCCGTTTCACGAACGAAAGGTGGAACCTCAACGTAGCCATGAACATGCGCTCGCAGTGGGCGCGTGATCCATCCACAAACACTGCCTCAGCGTGCGCTCAGCCCAGGCACGTGAGGCAGTGGTCATGGAAAATCGAGAGAGGTGAGGAAGCTTCCTCTGATGAAGTTTGAAGAAAATTGAGTACAAATATATTGTTCGTTGTTCGTTCATGTTTGTTAATGCATTAACTAATGTTAACAAAAGAGATCCTATTTTAAATAGTTACCAACATGTTTTATGATCTACAACCATTTTTAAATATTATTTTAATGATCTATAAGCATCTGTGAAATAATTATAAACAAATAAATACATATTAGCTTGATGTATTTGTTTCTCATTTTAATTAAGTGAACTGAGCAGTATAGTGTCATAAGATTTTTTATCCTATCAGTGAGAGTGTATGTATGTATATAAATCATATAATTTTTCCTTTAAAGATTAAAAAAAGATTTTAATGCTCTTTAAGCATTTATACAAAATAATTATGTAAAAGTACACTGACAGTACAGTACATATCAACTGATTCTATGCATTATTTTCATTCTTATACACTGAGAATGAGCTAAATAGCATTAAATAGGTCAAACGATTCCTTATTTTATGAGGACCTCTAGTGTTCATCCCTGGTATTAGAGCCTTAATCTGACAAACATATATGACACTTTTAATGTTTTTGGGGCCTCTGAGCATGATAACATTTTGAAACTAGACATATTTCCTAAGAATTTCTTGTTCTTTATATGTAAAAAGTTTTGATGAGTTAGAATAATGCAATGTAAAGATATATGGAAATAACTCTTCATCTTTTTTACTGTTACTTTCATAAATCACCACATCAACACCGTTCAAGATATCCCAAAGCCATTCACAATTTAGCATCTTCAGTATCTTGGCATCATGTTAACAAAGTTTGGTGTGAACTGTCTGATTCTGCTATAAGTGATATGAATTTATTCACAGCTATATTTTTCCAAAAATCCACATTCAAATCAAAATAGCCGACTTCCTGTCGGTCGTAGCTAATGGGTGTAAATTAGAAAGTTGTCCGGCTTGATGAGACCAATATACCGACCGAGTTTGATGTCTGTAGCTACAACTAACCCTCCAACTTTTGTCAAAAGGTGGCGCTATAAAGTGTCTCCTCCACGCCCATTTATGTGCTTTTGCCAGTGTTTTACTATCATTAATACTGATGTGTATGTGTTGAGTTTCATGAAATTCTAAGCATGTTATCTGCCTCAAAAACACAGGAAACAAATGTTAAAGTTTGACATGTTGCCACGGCAACAGCGTTTGATCTATCAAGGACCCCTTTACAGATTCTCATCGGCCGTGTTTTGATATTATTCTGATGAAGTTTGAAGCAAATTGAGTAAAATTAGGAGGCTGATTTAAAAGTGTTTTGCAAACAACACACTTCCTACTGCCAGTTGGTGGCGCTATAACTTTGACTCATAATAGTCACATCTCTGTGATCGGCATCAGACGACAAACAAACTGCTGAAGTTTGGTCAAGATCAGGCAAAGTGTGTCAAAGTTATTAGACACTTCCTGTTTCTCATTTCTCGCCATAATTTGTCGCCCCGCCACGGCCAAACCGATATCAATATTCCCCTGGCAATTTTGTGTCCCCAATGTCTTGAGGTCATGCTGACCGAGTTTGGTGGCCATTGGTGGAAAGGCCTAGGAGGAGTATTTCAAATTCCACAGCCTGATTTCTCCAAAAATCCACATTTAAAAAAAAAATAGTCGACCTCCCGTTGGTCGTAGCTAATGAGTGTAAATTAGAAAGTTGTCCGGCTTGATGAGTCCAATATATGTACCGAGTTTGGTGACTGTAGGAGAAAGTAACCACCCAACTTTTGTCAAAAGGTGGCGCTATGGAGCGCCCGCTCAATGCCCATTTATGGACTTTTATCAGTGTTTAACTGTCATTAATACAGATGTGTGTGTTGAGTTTCATGAAATTCTAAGCATTTTAAGTGGCTCAAAAACACAAAAATCTAAATTTAAAGTTTGACATGTTGCCATGGCAACATGATAAAAGTTATGGATAACGCCCTTCACAGATTCTCATCGGTCGTGTTTTGACATTATTGTGATGAAGTTTGAAGGAAATTGAGTAAAAATAAGAGGCTGAGTTTAAAGCATTTCAAAAACGTCACGCTTTCTGCTGCCAGTTGGTGGCGCTATAACTTTGACTCATAATAGCTCGGGCCCTAATAAGAATCCTTAGGAGAACAATAGGGCCTTCGCCCATTCTGGGCTGGGGCCCTAATAAAGACATAGCTTTGATTCGTAATTTTGCCATAATTGCAATACCAAGCAACAACGCATGTATTTTCCTAGTACTTGTGTTTAGTGTCACGTCAGGGTCTGAGCAGATGTACACACTTTTTCTTGTCGGAGTACTGGAGGTTTTTGTAAAATGTAAGTTCTTGCAGCTTGCTGTTCTAAATTAAAGGATTTTGACAATGACTGGTGATCTTTTATATGTTAAAGACATTAATTGGGAGAGCTGAAACCATTTAGTTGTGTGCAAGTTTAAGATCATTTGCGATTCATATATTTCACATCTAAAAGAGAGGTATACGTGCATTTTCTGTGCGTACGTTCATTTTATGAATCATATTTGATAGATGATTGTAAAATCAAATTTAGGATAGATTATGTGCAACATTTTATAAACGAGGCCCCTCAATCCTAAATTGTTTATTTGAGCAGTTCTGCTTCTGTGGTAAAAACTGCTATACAGTCGTGGCCAAAAGTTTTGAGAATTACATAAATATTGGAAATTAAAAAAAGGTGCTGCTTAAGTTTTTATAATAGCAATTTTATAATAGCAACTCAGGTGAGAATGTTGACGAGCACAAGGCTGGAGATCATTATGTCAGGCTGATTGGGTTAGAATGGCAGACTTGACATGTTAAAAGGAGGGTGATGCTTGAAATCATTGTTCTTCCATTGTTAACCATGGTGGCCTGCAAAGAAACGTGTGCAGCCATCATTGCGTTGCATAAAAATGGCTTCACAGGCAAGGATATTGTGGCTACTAAGATTGCACCTAAATCAACAATTTATAGGATCATCAAGAGCTTCAAGGAATAAGGTTCAATTCATGTTAAGAAGGCTTCAGGGCATCCAAGAAAGTCCAGCAAGCGCCAGGATCGTCTCCTAAAGAGGATTCAGCTGCGGGATCGGAGTGCCACCAGTGCAGAGCTTGCTCAGAAATGGCAGCAGGCAGGTGTGAGCGCATCTGCATGCACAGTGAGGCGAAGACTTTTGGAAGATGGCCTGGTGTCAAGAAGGGCAGCAAAGAAGCCACTTCTCTCCAAAAAAAAAAAAACATCAGGGACAGATTGATCTTCTGCAAAAAGTATGGTGAATGGACTGCTGAGGACTGGGGCAAAGTCATATTTTCTGATGAAGCCTCTTTCCGATTGTTTGGGGCATCTGGAAAAAGGCTTGTCCGGAGAAGAAAAGGTGAGCGCTACCATCAGTCCTGTGTCATGCCAACAGTAAAGCATCCTGAGACTATTCATGTGTGGGGTTGCTTCTCATCCAAGGGAGTGGGCTCACTCACAATTTTGCCCAAAACCACAGCCATGAATAAAGAATGGTACCAAAACACCCTCCAACAGCAACTTCTTCCAACAATCCAACAACAGTTTGGTGAAGAACAATGCATTTTCCAGCACGATGGAGCACCGTGCCATAAGGCAAAAGTCTCCTAGCCCTGGTTTTCAGTTTTGTTTATTTGTGTGTTTGTATTCTAGTCGTGTTGTGCCGTGTTGGCCTTTTGGTTTTGTTGCTCGTTTGTTTATTTGTGTTTATTTAATAAATTCTCTTCCCCGCATTTGGACCCAGATCTCCTCCTTCTCTACGTGACAGGATGCAGCCAGCACAAATGGGTCCAGCGGGGAGGAATTTTTTTAAAGAGTCTGCCGCTCGCTTTTAGTATATATATGCTTGACTGGCAGCGATGGACACCTACAGACCGGTGGCGATCGATCACTCTCTGCAATCTCTGTTCCCAAAGCGGCGGCGACTGCTATCTCTGTTCCTGACGCAGCCGTGATAGCTCTCTCTGTTCCTGGGGCGGCGGCGACCGCTATCTCTGTTCCTGACGCAGCCGTGATCACTCTCTCTGTTCCTGGGGCGGCAGCGACCGCTATCTCTGTTCCTGACGCGGCCGTGATCGCTCTCTCTGTTCCTGACGCGGCGGTGACCGCTGTCTCTGTTCCCGAGCCAGGGGCGCCCGACGCCGGACCCGAGCCGGGGGAGATGTCCTTCGAGGCGGCGGCGGCCGCTCGCTTTGAGTACATATATGCTTGCCTGGCGGCGATGGATACCTACAGACCGGTGGCGATCGATCACTCTCTGCCTGACGCAGCGGTGACCGCGCTCTCTGTTCCTGACGCGGCGGTGACCGCGCTCTCTGTTCCGGACGCGGCGGTGACCGCGCTCTCTGTTCCTGACGCGGCGGTGACCGCGCTCTCTGTTCCGGACGCGGCGGTGACCGCGCTCTCTGTTCCGGACGCGGCGGTGACCGCGCTCTCTGTTCCGGACACGCCGGTGACCGCGCTCTCTGTTCCTGACGCGGCGGTGACCGCGCTCTCTGTTCCGGACGCGGCGGTGACCGCGCTCTCTGTTCCTGACGCAGCGGTGGCCAGCTCACGTTCCACTGGCGGCGAGGCCAGCTCACGTTCCACTAGCGGCGAGGCCAGCTCACGTTCCACTGGCGGCGGTGTCCACTCACGTTCCTCCGCTGCACGGGCCTGGCCCGCCATCCCTCCCCCTGATGCACCTTCCACCGTTCCTCCTCCCTCCAGGTTTTTTTTTTTGTTTTGGGAACGTCTGGAAGCCGTTCCCTTGAGAGGGGGTACTGTCATGACCTGGGCTGTGGGGCTTCCCTCAGCCACCTGAGGTCGCTGTTTTCCCTTCCCTGCACTGCACTTCCCTGATTGTAACACCTGTCTTGTCATTAGCACTCATCAAAGCTCTCACCTGGTCACAATTATCTGGACTATAAGAACTCTCATTGCCCACTATTCTTTCTGGCTGCATTGTCTTCAGTACTGTCTGTCTCTGTGTTTCCCGGATCCTGTCTCCTAGCCCTGGTTTTCAGTTTTGTTTATTTGTGTGTTTGTATTCTAGTCGTGTTGTGCCGTGTTGGCCTTTTGGTTTTGCTGCTTGTTTGTTTATTTGTGTTTATTTAATAAATTCTCTTCCCCCGCATTTGGACCAAGATCTCCTCCTTCTCTACGTGACACAACATATTTATTGTGTCATCACCATTTTTTCCTTGGCTAATTTTAACTGTAGGAAATGCAAATTAATACAATGTTCAAAGCATGCCACCTTATGCATGTAACACTGTCTCATTGGTGTAACATGAAATACAGTGTTGCCAACTTAGCAATATTGTCGCTAGATTTAACTACTTTTCAGACCCCTTTAGCAATTTTTTTTTTTCCAAAAAAAAAGCGACAGGAGACAAATCTAGTGACTTTCGCCAATAATGCACTGCAAGGTTTTTCTTTCCTGGTGCAGGCACACTACCTATGGAGATTTGTTGCAAAATTCTAAATAAATAGATTATGATCCACAAATAAATATAAAGTGATTAACAGAAATGATATATATTCACAAATAAACAGAATGAGATCCACAAATAAATCTTAGACTTTCAGAAACATGAAATAAATAAAATGTGATTTGCAAAAAAAAAAAAACATATTTACAAATATATTTTTGTGATATTACATTTTAAAGGCATAAAATATAATGGTAACACTTTATAATAACATTCAGTTGTAAGTCTTTTATAAGTGATAAGTTAATGATGAAATAATCATTAACATAACATTCACAAATGATTAATAAGTGAAATGCTAACAATTTGTGTATGTTTTGTTAATTCATTTACAAGTCATTTGCAAGTTAATTTACAAGTAATTAGTTAATGATGAACTAATTATTTACAAAACATGACTGTGTTTATAAATTATTAATAAGTGTTATGTTCATATTATTGTAAGTAATATTTAATGATTTATCTGTTGTAAATTATCTTTAAAAATGGCATATCATGAAATAATCAAACAGGCTAAATGCAGTTGTTTGTGAGCTTTTTTTTCATACAGAGAGCGATGTGTTTAGCAGTGTGTTAGACATGAGCTCCGAGATGTCCGACTGAAAATTATACATGACTGCACGTCTTTTAAAGGCATTTAAATACAAACACTCCAGCGATTGCACACAATAAATATAGAAGAATATTTTAAAGACCTACATTGAGTGCAAATGACTTTTTTCACTGGCTTAACTAACTAACATTGAATGCACTGCTCAGTCTTCATCTGCATCAAAGACATAATTTGCACGTCTTTTAAAGGTATTTAAATACAAACACTCCAGCGATTAAACACAATAATAGTAAAGTAATATATTACACAGCTTAAATGCTTGCTTATTTCTGCTTTTAGGCTCAACCGCACAGCAACGCTTTCAAGCACGCGCTGCACACTTGTTGTATGGCAAGCCGTTTTAACCTAAAATACCCATAAATCCTCTATGGCAAGCTGTTTAGCCTAAAATATACTAAGCATTACTTATCGTAATAGCATTTTTACTAGCAACAATTCAATCAGAGAGCTCTAAGTGTTCTGGGCTGGCCCTTTTGCCCGAAGGCTGCCCGGTTTGCTTCTCCAAGCCAACATTTAAAGTTTGTCATCGAACTTTAGCTTCTAGTTATTATTATTCTTATGACCTAAAGAAATTTCTGACAGCTACTCCTCCGAGGCCTTTGAAGCCACAAGGCCCAAACTTGGCAGAGACCTGGGCCCTTGTCCCGAAAGATATGCTATATCTATTTGGACTGATCAGATGCACAGTTGATTTATTATTAATTTTTGAATATGACAAATTGCCCAATGAATTACATGGGCTGAGAAAAAATGCGCCCTCTAACAGTAATACCTCTCGACTGAAGAGGCGGGATTCAAACCTCTTACTTACAGTCACTCTGAAAACGGTGGAAATAGAAATAAATACCGCCTTAAAAATGTAAATATTACAGCGATTTAACTCTAAATACCCATTAGAACATATCAACAGCTAAATTCAGTGGTTTGTGAGTATTTCTTGTAAAAGAAAAGCTCGCACCCGTCAGCGCTTATACAAGCCGTCGGCATGTACTCTCTCTGTATGTGCTCATAAACAACATAATTTGCACGAATTAGAACGCCTTTAAAATTAATATATTTCAGCGATTTATTTGTAAATACCCATTAGAACACATCAACAAATCAGCCTTTTGTGATCTGTTTTATTTCAAAGTTAAAGCACTGTCTTCAGCAAATGTGTTATACAGACGAGCTTTCACGGGTCGGAGCTAACTTACTCGACTGAGAATTATGACTGCACGTCTTTTAAAAGCATTTAAATAAAAACACTCTAGCGATCCAACACAATAAATATAGAAGAATATTTTAAAGAACAACATTAGCTGCAAATGAGCTATTCAGTTTCACTAACGACCATGTTACCGAGCTGTGACCTATACTTTCACTTTGACTTCGGTGGAAAATGCATATAAATAACGCCTTTAAAATTACAATATTCCAGCCATTTAATTGTAAATACCCATTAGAACACATCAAGACCTGAATTCAGCTGTTTGAGCGAATTTATTCAAAACCCTAAGCATTTCCTTCACCGCGTACAGATTGCTTTCAACGAGTATACATGGAGATGAACGACATAATTTGCACGAATTAGAACGCCTTTAAAATTAATATATTGCAGCGATTTAATTCAGTCCACCCATTAGAAAATATCAACAGCTAAATGCAGTTGTTTGTGAGCATTTTGTATTCATACAGAGAGCGATGTGTTTAGCAGTGTGTTAGACAGCTCCGAGATGTCCGACTGACAATTATACATGACTGCACGTCTTTTAAAGGCATTTAAATACAAACACTCCAGCGATTGCACACAATAAATATAGAAGAATATTTTAAAGACCTACATTGAGTGCAAATGACTTTTTTCATAGGCTTAACTAACTAACATGAGATGCACGGCTGCATTTATGTGTCTGTTAACAAAGACATCATTTTCACTTCTTTTAAAGGTATTTTAATACAAACACTCCAGCGATTCAACACAATAATAGTACAGTGATATAATAAAAA
Source organism: Garra rufa (assembly GCF_049309525.1). Taxonomy (NCBI): domain Eukaryota; kingdom Metazoa; phylum Chordata; class Actinopteri; order Cypriniformes; family Cyprinidae; genus Garra; species Garra rufa. The sequence goes on from NC_133379.1 coordinate 293,859, forward strand.
GGTTAAATGCTTGAATATTTCTGCTTTTCGGCTCAACCGCACAGCAACGCGACGCGGCTTTGAAGCAGGCGCTCTTCGCATATTCCAGTATGGCAAGCTCTTTTAACCTAAAATCCACACACGATCCTCTATGGCAAGATGTTTTAGCCTAAAATAAACTAAGCATTTCTTGTCATACTGCCATTTTTACTATCAACAATTAAATTAGAGAGCTCTAAGTGTTCTGGGCTGGCCCTTTTGCCCCAATGCTGCCCGGTTTGCTTCTCCAAGCCAACATTTAAAGTTTGTCATCGAACTTTAGCTTCTAGTTATGTTGGCTTGGAGAAGCCAACATATTGTTATGCTATTTAAACTTATTATGTTGGCTTGGAGAGCCAACATACTGTTATGCTATTTAAACTTATTATTATTATTATGTTGGCTTGGAGAGCCAACATACTGTTATGCTATTTAAACTTATTATTATGTTGGCTTGGAGAAGCCAACATATTGTTATGCTATTTAAACTTATTATTATTATTATTATTATATTTTATTATTCTTATGAGCTACAGAAATTTCTGACAGCTACTCCTCCGAGGCCTTTGAAGCCACAAGGCCCAAACTTGGCAGAGACCTGGGCCCTTGTCCCGAAAGAGTTGCTATATCTATTTGGACTGATCAGATGTACAGTTGATTTATTATTAATTTTTGAAAATGACAAATTTCCCAATGAATTACATGGGCTGAGAAAAAATGCGCCCTCTAACAGTAATACCTGTCGACTGAAGAGGCGGGACTCAAACCTCTTACTTACAGTCACTCTGAAATCGGTGGAAATACAAATAAATATCGCCATAAAAATGTAAATATTACAGCGATTTAACTCTAAAAACCCATTAGAACATATCAACAGCTAAATTCAGTGGTTTGTGAGTAACGTTAGTTCTTGTAAAAGAAAAGCTCGCACCATTCAGCGAGTATACATACATGCCGTCAGCACGAACTCTCTCTGTATGTGCTCATAAACAACATAACTTGCTCGAATTAGAACGCCTTTAAAATTAATATATTTCAGCGATTTATTTGTAAATACCCATTAGAACACATCAACAAATCAGCCTTTTGTGATCTGTTTTATTTCAAAGTTAAAGCACTGTCTTCAGCAAATGTGTTATACAGACGAGCTTTCAGGCTCGGAGCTAACTTACCCGACTGAGAATTAGACTGCACGTCTTTTAAAAGCATTTAAATAAAAACACTCCAGCGATCCAACACAATCAATATACAAGAATATTTTAAAGAACTACATTAGCTGCAAATGAGCTTTTCAGTTTCACTAACGACCATGTTACCGAGATGTGACTTACTTTCACTTTGAACTCGGTGGAAAATGCATATAAATAATGCCTTTAAAATTACAATATTCCAGCCATTTAATTGTAAATACCCATTAGAACACATCAAGACCTGAATTCAGCTGTTTGAGCGAATTTATTGAAAACCCTAAGCATTTCCTTCACCGCGTACAGATTGCTTTCAACGAGTATACATGGAGACGAACGACAGAATTTGCACGAATTAGAACGCCTTTAAAATTACAATATTGCAGCGATTTAATTTAGTCCACCCATTAGAAAATATCAACAGCTAAATGCAGTTGTTTGTGAGCATTTTGTTTTCATACAGAGAGCGCTGCGTTCAGCAGTGTGTTAGACATGAGCTCCGAGATGTCCGACTGAGAATTATACATGACTGCACGTCTTTTAAAGGTATTTAAATACAAACACTCCAGCGATTAAACACAATAATAGTAGAGTAATATATTACACAGCTTAAATGCTTGCTTATTTCTGCTTTTAGGCTCAACCGCACAGCAACGCTTTCAAGCACGCGCTGCACACTTGTTGTATGGCAAGCCGTTTTAACCTAAAATACACATAAATCCGCTATGGCAAGCTGTTTAGCCTAAAATATACTAAGCATTACTTATCGTAATAGCATTTTTACTAGCAACAATTCAATCAGAGAGCTCTAAGTGTTCTGGGCTGGTCCTTTTGCCCGAAAGGCTGCCCGGTTTGCTTCTCCAAGCCAACATTTAAAGTTTGTCATCGAACTTTAGCTTCTAGTTATTATTATTATTATATTTTATTATTCTTATGACCTAAAGAAATTTCTGACAGCTACTCCTCCGAGGCCTTTGAAGCCACAAGGCCCAAACTTGGCAGAGACCTGGGCCCTTGTCCCGAAAGAGTTGCTATATCTATTTGGACTGATCAGATGTACAGTTGATTTATTATTAATTTTTGAATATGACAAATTTCCCAATGAATTACATGGGCTGAGAAAAAATGCGCCCTCTAACAGTAATACCTCTCGACTGAAGAGGCGGGACTCAAACCTCTTACTTACAGTCACTCTGAAATCGGTGGAAATACAAATAAATATCGCCTTAAAAATTTAAATATTACAGCGATTTAACTCTAAATACCCATTAGAACATATCAACAGCTAAATTCAGTGGTTTGTGAGTAGTTCTTGTAAAAGAAAAGCTCGCACTCTTCAGCGCTTATACAAGCCGTCAGCACGAACTCTCTCTGCATGTGCTCATAAACAACATAAATTGCACGAATTAGAATGCCTTTAAAATAAATATATTTCAGCGATTTATTTGTAAATACCCATTAGAACACATCAACAAATCAGCCTTTTGTGATCTGCTTTATTTCAAAGTTAAAGCACTGTCTTCAGCAAATGTGTTATACAGACGAGCGAATTCACGGCTCGGAGCTAACTTACCCGACTTACAATTATACATGACTGAACGTCTTTTAAAAGCATTTAAATAAAAACACTCCAGCGATCCAACACAATAAATATAGAAGAGTATTTTAAAGAGCCGCATTGAATGCAAATGACCTGTTTCAAAGGTTTTTAATAACGAACATGAGATGTACGGCTGCATATCCGTCTGTGTCAACAAATAATTCATTTGCACGTCTTTTAAAGGTAATCAAATAAAAAAATTCCAGCGATTGCACACAATAAATATAGAAGAACATTTTAAAGACCTGCATTGAGTGCAAATGAGCTGTTTCATAGATTTAACTAACTAACATTGGATGCACTGCTCAGTTCTTCGTCTGCATCATCAAAGACTTCATGTGCACGTCTTTTAAAGGTATTTAATTACAAACACTCCAGCGATTAAACACAATAAATATAGAAGAATATTTTAAAGAGCTACATTGGGTGTAAATGAGCTATTTCAAACGTTTCACTAAGGAACATCAGATGTATGGCTTTATTATCAGTCTGTCAGCAAATACATCATTTGCACGTCTTTTAAAGGCATTTAAATAAAAACACTCCAGCGATTGCACACAATAGAAGAATATTTTAAAGACCTACATTGGGTGCAAATGACGTTTTTCATAGGCTTAACTAACTAACATGAGATGCACGGCTGCATTTATGTGTCTGTTAACAAAGACATCATTTGCACGTCTTTTAAAGGTATTTTAATACAAACACTCCAGCGACTCAACACAATAATAGTACAATCATATAATAAAAAGGTTAAATGCTTGCTTATTTCTGCTTTTCGCCTCAACCGCACAGCAACGTGTCGTGGCTTTGAAGCAGGCGCTGCACGAATCTTAAGATATGGCAAGCCGTTTTAACCTAAAATACACATATTAATCAACTATGGCAAGCTGTTTTAGCCTAAAATATACTAAGCATTAATAATCGTAATAGCATTTTTACTAGCAACAATTCAATTACAGAGCTCTAAGTGTTCTGGGCTGGCCCTTTTGCCCGAAGGGTGCCCAATTTGGCTCTCCAAGCCAACATTTAAAGTTTGTTATCGAACTTTAGCTTCTAGTTATTATTATTATTCTTATGAGCTACAGAAATTTCTGACAGCTACTCCTCCGAGGCCTTTGAAGCCACAAGGCCCAAACTTGGCAGAGACCTGGGCCCTTGTCCCGAAAGAGTTGCTATATCTATTTGGACTGATCAGATGTACAGTTGATTTATTATTAATTTTTGAATATGACAAATTTCCCAATGAATTACATGGGCTGAGAAAAAATGCGCCCTCTAACAGTAATACCTCTCGACTAAAGAGGCGGGACTCAAACCTCTTACTTACAGTCACTCTGAAATCGGTGGAAATACAAATAAATACCGCCTTAGAAAATGTAAATATTACAGCGATTTAACTCTAAAAACCCATTAGAACATATCAACAGCTAAGTTCAGTGGTTTGTGAGTATTTCTTGTAAAAGAAAAGCTCGCACTCTTCAGCGCTTATACAAGCCGTCAGCACGAACTCTCTCTGCATGTGCTCATAAACAACATAACTTGCACGAATTAGAACGCCTTTAAAATTAATATATTTCAGCGATTTATTTGTAAATACCCATTAGAACACATCAACAAATCAGCCTTTTGTGATCTGTTTTATTTCAAAGTAAAAGCACTGTCTTCAGCAAATGTGTTATACAGACGAGCTTTCACGGCTCGGAGCTAACTTACCCGACTGAGAATTAAACATGACTGCACGTCTTTTAAAAGCATTTAAATAAAAACACTCCAGCGATCCAACACAATCAATATACAAGAATATTTCAAAGAACTACATTAGCTGCAAATGAGCTTTTCAATACGTTTCACTAACGAACATGTTACCGAGCTGTGACTTACTTTCACTTTGAATTTGGTGGAAAATGCATATAAATAATGCCTTTAAAATTACAATATTCCAGCCATTTAATTGTAAATACCCATTAGAACACATCAAGACCTGAATTCAGCTGTTTGAGCGAATTTATTGAAAACCCTAAGCATTTCCTTCACCGCATACAGATTGCTTTCAACGAGTATACATGGAGACGAACGACATAATTTGCACGAATTAGAACGCCTTTAAAATTACAATATTGCAGCGATTTAATTCAGTCCACCCATTAGAAAATATCAACAGCTAAATGCAGTTGTTTGTGAGCATTTTGTTTTCAGAGAGCGCTGCGTTCAGCAGTGTGTTAGACATGAGCTCCGAGATGTCTGTCTGAGAATTATACATGACTGCACGTCTTTTAAAGGCATTTAAATAAAAACACTCCAGCGATTCAACACAATAAATATAGAAGAATATTTTTAAAGACCTGCATTGGGTGCAAATTACGTTTTTCATAGGCTTAACTTTAACATGAGATGCAAGGCTGCATTTATGTGTCTGTTAACAAAGACATCATTTGCACGTCTTTTAAAGGTATTTTAATACAAACACTCCAGCGATTAAACACAATAATAGTTCAGTCATATAATAAAAAGTTTAAATGCTTGCTTATTTCTGCTTTTCGGCTCAACCGCACGGCAACGCGACGCGGCTTTGAAGCAGGCGCTCATCAATTATTCCAGTATGGCAAGCCGTTTTAACCTAAAATACACATATTAATCCACTATGGTGTTCTGGGCTGGCCCTTTTGCCCGAAGGCTGCCCAATTTGGCTCTCCAAGCCAACAATTAAAGTTTGTAATCGAACTTTAGCTTCTAGTTATTATTATTATTATTATTATTATTATATTTTATTATTCTTATGACCTAAAGAAATTTCTGACAGCTACTCCTCCGAGGCCTTTGAAGCCACAAGGCCCAAACTTGGCAGAGACCTGGGCCCTTGTCCCGAAAGAGTTGCTATATCTATTTGGACTGATCAGATGTACAGTTGATTTATTATTAATTTTTGAATATGACAAATTTCCCAATGAATTACATGGGCTGAGAAAAAATGCGCCCTCTAACAGTAATACCTCTCGACTGAAGAGGCGGGATTCAAACCTCTTACTTACAGTCACTCTGAAAACGGTGGAAATACAAATAAATACCGCCTTAAAAATTTAAATATTACAGCGATTTAACTCTAAATACCCATTAGAACATATCAACAGCTAAATTCAGTGGTTTGTGAGTAGTTCTTGTAAAAGAAAAGTTCGCACCCTTCAGCGCTTATACAAGCCGTCGGCATGTACTCTCTCTGTATGTGCTCATAAACAACATAATTTGCACGAATTAGAACGCCTTTAAAATTAATATATTTCAGCGATTTATTTGTAAATACCCATTAGAACACATCAACAAATCAGCCTTTTGTGATCTGTTTTATTTCAAAGTTAAAGCACTGTCTTCAGCAAATGTGTTATACAGACGAGCTTTCACGGGTCGGAGCTAATTTACTCGACTGAGAATTATGACTGCACGTCTTTTAAAAGCATTTAAATAAAAACACTCTAGCGATCCAACACAATAAATATAGAAGAATATTTTAAAGAACAACATTAGCTGCAAATGAGCTATTCAGTAGGTTTCACTAACGAACATGTTACCGAGCTGTGACCTATACTTTCACTTTGACTTCGGTGGAAAATGCAAATAAATAACGCCTTTAAAATTACAATATTCCAGCCATTTAATTGTAAATACCCATTAGAACACATCAAGACCTGAATTCAGCTGTTTGAGCGAATTTATTGAAACCCCTAAGCATTTCCTTCACCGCATACAGGTTGCCTTCAACGAGTATACATGGAGACGAACGACATAATTTGCACGAATTTGACCGCCTTTAAAATTACAATATTGCAGCGATTTAATTCAGTCCACTCATTAGAAAATATCAACAGCTAAATGCAGTTGTTTGTGAGCTTTTTTTTTTTTCATACAGAGAGCGATGTGTTCAGCAGTGTGTTAAGACATGAGCTCCGAGATGTCCGACTGACAATTATACATGACTGCACGTCTTTTAAAGGCATTTAAATACAAACACTCCAGCGATTGCAGACAATAAATATAGAAGAATATTTTAAAGACCTACATTGAGTGCAAATGACTTTTTTCACTGGCTTAACTAACTAACATTGAATGCACTGCTCAGTCTTCATCTGCATCAAAGACATAATTTGCACGTCTTTTAAAGGTATTTAAATACAAACACTCCAGCGATTAAACACAATAATAGTAAAGTAATATATTACACAGCTTAAATGCTTGCTTATTTCTGCTTTTAGGCTCAGCCGCACAGCAACGCTTTCAAGCACGCGCTGCATACTTGTTGTATGGCAAGCCGTTTTAACCTAAAATACACATAAATCCTCTATGGCAAGCTGTTTAGCCTAAAATATACTAAGCATTACTTATCGTAATAGCATTTTTACTAGCAACAATTCAATCAGAGAGCTCTAAGTGTTCTGGGCTGGCCCTTTTGCCCGAAGGCTGCCCGGTTTGCTTCTCCAAGCCAACATTTAAAGTTTGTCATCGAACTTTAGCTTCTAGTTATTCTTCTTCTTATTATTTTTTTTACCGAAAAATTTTTAGACACTATCTCCTCCTAGACCGTTCAAGCTACATACTCCAAACTCGGGTCAGATCTTCATACTGTTCAGACTTAGATTGCTATATCTTTTCAGACTGTTTTGAGTTATGGTTTTCTTAAAAATTAATATTAAAAATCATAAAAAGGTCCCATAGACTTTCATTGACCAAAAGTCCATGTCTGTTTGAACTATGTTTAATGTAAACTGCTAGAAGCCATTGATACTCAATTAAGCTTTAAGCTATCTATCTATCTATCTATCTATCTATCTATCTATCTATCTATCTATCTATCTATCTATCTATCTATCTTCCAACCTTATCTATCTATCTATCATCTATCTATCTATCTTCAAACCTTATCTATCTATCTATCTATCTTACTAGTCATGCTAAAATCATACTAGCGACTTGCTAGTCATGCCAGAATCATGCTAGCGACTTGCTAGTCGTGTTAAAATCATGCTAGCGACTTGCTAGTCATGCTAAAATCATGTTAGCGACTTGCTAGTCATATTAAAAATCATGCTAGCGACTTGCTAGTCTAGCTAAAATCATGCTAGCGACTTACTAGTCTTGCTAAAATCATGCTAGCGACTTGGTAGTCATGCTAAAATCATGCTAGCGACTTGGTAGTCATGCTAAAATCATGCTAGCGACTTGCTAGTCATGCTAGAATCATGCTAGCGACTTGCTAGTCATGCTAAAATTATGCTAGCGACTTGCTAGTCATGCTAAAATAATTCTGAAATCATGCTAGCGACTTGCTAGTCTTGTTAAAATCAAGCTAGCAACTTGTTAGTCATGCTAAAATCATGCTAGCGACTTGCTAGTCATGCTAGAATCATGCTAGCGACTTGCTAGTCATGCTAAAATAATGCTAGCGACTTGCTAGTCATGCTAAAATAATGCTAAAATCATGCTAGCGACTTGCTAGTCGTGCTAAAATCATGCTAGCGACTTGCTAGTCATGCTAAAATCATGCTAGCGACTTGCTAGTCATGCTAAAATAATGTTAAAATCATGCTAGCGACTTGCTAGTCATGCTAAAATAATGTTAAAATCATGCTAGCGACTTGCTAGTCATGCTAAAATCAGGCTAGCGACTTGCTAGTCATGTTTAAAATCATGCTAGCGACTTGCTAGTCTTGCTAAAATCATGCTAGCGACTTGCTAGTCATGCTAAAATCATGCTAGCGACTTGCTAGTCATGCTAGAATCATGCTAGCGACTTTGCTAGTCATGCTAAAATAATGCTAAAATCATGCTAGCGACTTGCTAGTCGTGCTAAAATAATGCTAGCGACTTGCTAGTCGTGTTAAAATCATGCTAGCGACTTGCTAGTCATGCTAAAATCATGCTTGCGACTCGCTAGTCATGCTAAAATCATGCTACCGACTTGTTAGTCATGGTAAAATCATGCTAGCGACTTGCTAGTCATGCTAAAAATCATGTTAGCGACTTGCTAGTCTTGCTTAAATAATGGTAGCGACTTGCTAGTCTTGCTAAAATCATGCTAGCGACTTGCTAGTCATGCTAATATCATGCTAGCGACTTGCTAGTCATGCTAGAATCATGCTAGCGACTTGCTAGTCATGCTAAAATAATGCTAAAATCATGCTAGCGACTTGCTAGTCATGTTAAAATAATGCCAGCGACTTGCTAGTCTTGCTAAAATAATGCTAGCGACTTGCTAGTCTTGCTAAAATCATGCTAGCGACTTGCTAGTCATGCTAATATCATGCTAGCGACTTGCTAGTCATGCTAGAATCATGCTAGCGACTTGCTAGTCATGCTAGAATCATGCTAGCGACTTGCTAGTCATGCTAAAATCATGCTAGCGACTTGCTAGTCATGCTAAAATAATGATAAAATCATGCTAGCGACTTGCTAGTCATGCTAAAATAATGATAAAATCATGCTAGCGACTTGCTAGTCATGCTAAAATCATGCTAGCGACTTGCTAGTCATGTTAAAATCAGGCTAGCGACTTGCTAGTCATGCTAAAATAATGCTAAAATCATGCTAGCGACTTGCTAGTCATGCTAAAATCATGTTAGCGACTTGCTAGTCGTGCTAAAATCATGCTAGCGACTTGCTAGTCATGCTAAAGTCATGCTAGCGACTTGCTAGTCATGCTAAAATCATGCTAGCGACTTGTTAGTCATGGTAAAATCATGCTAGCGACTTGCTAGTCATGCTAAAAATCATGTAAGCGACTTGCTAGTCTTGCTTAAATAATGCTAGCGACTTGCTAGTCTTGCTAAAACCATGCTAACGACTTGCTAGTCATGCTAATATCATACTAGCGACTTGCTAGTCATGCTAGAATCATGCTAGCGACTTTGCTAGTCATGCTAAAATAATGCTAAAATCATGCTAACGACTTGCTAGTCGTGCTAAAATCATGCTAACGACTTGCTAGTCGTGCTAAAATCATGCTAGCGACTTGCTAGTCATGCTAAAATCATGCTAGCGACTTGCTAGTCATGTTAAAAATCATGTTAACGACTTGCTAGTCTTGCTTAAATAATGCTAGCAACCGCATAGCAACACCTTAGCAACCACCCTGGGTACCTTAGCAACCATATAGCAACACCTTAGCATCTATTCACATTCAAACTATTTATATCTAACTATTTATATCTATAAATCTATCTATTTTCAAACTATTTATATCTATCTAGCCTATCTATCTTCAAACTTTATTAATCAAACTAAAACTATTTCAAACTGAAAACCTTTAAACTTTCTTTAAACTAAAAGCTTTTAAAACTACTTAAAACTTACTGGCTAGGCTTTCTCAAGCCAACTTAAAGTTTGCTAACAAACTTTTTATCTAGTTATTAAGTTGGCTTGAGAGAGCCAACTTACTGATATTCTATTTAAACTTATTATTATTATTATGTTGGCTTGGAGAGCCAACATACTGTTATGCTATTTAAACTTATTATGTTGGCTTGGAGAGCCAACATACTGTTATGCTATTTAAACTTATTATTATGTTGGCTTGGAGAGCCAACATACTGTTATGCTATTTAAACTTATTATTATTATTATGTTGGCTTGGAGAAGCCAACATATTGTTATGCTATTTAAACTTATTATTATTATTATTATTCTTATGACCTAAAGAAATTTCTGACAGCTACTCCTCCGAGGCCTTTGAAGCCACAAGGCCCAAACTTGGCAGAGACCTGGGCCCTTGTCCCGAAAGAGTTGCTATATCTATTTGGACTGATCAGATGTACAGTTGATTTATTATTAATTTTTGAAAATGACACATTTCCCAATGAAATACATGGGCTGAGAAAAAATGCGCCCTCTAACAGTAATACCTCTCGACTGAAGAGGCGGGATTCAAACCTCTTACTTACAGTCACTCTGAAATCGGTGGAAATACAAATAAATATCGCCTTAAAAATGTAAATATTACAGCGATTTAACTCTAAAAACCCATTAGAACATATCAACAGCTAAATTCAGTGGTTTGTGAGTAAGGTTAGTTCTTGTAAAAGAAAAGCTCGCACCCTTCAGCGAGTATACATACATGCCGTCAGCACGAACTCTCTCTGTATGTGCTCATAAACAACATAACTTGCACGAATTAGAACGCCTTTAAAATTAATATATTTCAGCGATTTATTTGTAAATACCCATTAGAACACATCAACAAATCAGCCTTTTGTGATCTGTTTTATTTCAAAGTTAAAGCACTGTCTTCAGCAAATGTGTTATACAGACGAGCTTTCAGGCTCGGAGCTAACTTACCCGACTGAGAATTATGACTGCACGTCTTTTAAAAGCATTTAAATAAAAACACTCCAGCGATCCAACACAATAAATATACAAGAATATTTTAAAGAACTACATTAGCTGCAAATGAGCTTTTCAGTTTCACTAACGACCATGTTACCGAGATGTGACTTACTTTCACTTTGAACTCGGTGGAAAATGCATATAAATAATGCCTTTAAAATTACAATATTCCAGCCATTTAATTGTAAATACCCATTAGAACACATCAAGACCTGAATTCAGCTGTTTGAGCGAATTTATTGAAAACCCTAAGCATTTCCTTCACCGCGTACAGATTGCTTTCAACGAGTATACATGGAGACGAACGACATAATTTGCACGAATTAGAACGCCTTTAAAATTACAATATTGCAGCGATTTAATTTAGTCCACCCATTAGAAAATATCAACAGCTAAATGCAGTTGTTTGTGAGCATTTTGTTTTCATACAGAGAGCGCTGCGTTCAGCAGTGTGTTAGACATGAGCTCCGAGATGTCCGACTGAGAATTATACATGACTGCACGTCTTTTAAAGGCATTTAAATAAAAACACTCCAGCGATTCAACACAATAAATATAGAAGAATATTTTAAAGACCTGCATTGGGTGCAAATTACTTTTTTCATAGGCTTAACTAACTAACATGAGATGCACTGCTCAGTCTTCATCTGCATCATCAAATACATCATTTGCACGTCTTTTAAAGGTATTTAAATACAAACACTCCAGCGATTAAACACAATAATAGTAGAGTAATATATTACACAGCTTAAATGCTTGCTTATTAATGCTTTTAGGCTCAACCGCACAGCAACGCTTTCAAGCACGCGCTGAAACACTTGTTGTATGGCAAGCCGTTTTAACCTAAAATACACATAAATCCACTATGGCAAGCTGTTTTAACCTAAAATATACTAAGCATTACTTATCGTAATAGCATTTTTACTAGCAACAATTCAATCAGAGAGCTCTAAGTGTTCTGGGCTGGACCTTTTGCCCGAAGGCTGCCCGGTTTGCTTCTCCAAGCCAACATTTAAAGTTTGTCATCGAACTTTAGCTTCTAGTTATTATATGTTATCATTCTTATGGTACACGAATTTACAAACGCTACTCCTCCTAGGGCTTGAATGCCACAAGCCCCAAACTTGGCAGATACCTGGGTCCTGCTCTAAAGTTAGTTGCTATATCTTTTTAGACTGATCAGACTTACAGTTGATTTATTATTAATTTTTGAATATGACACATTTCCCAATGAATTACATGGGCTGAGAAAAAATGCGCCCTCTAACAGTAATACCTCTCGACTGAAGAGGCGGGACTCAAACCTCTCACTTACAGTCACTCTGAAATCGGTGGAAATACAAATAAATATCGCCTTAAAAATTTAATTATTACAGCGATTTAACTCTAAATACCCATTAGAACATATCAACAGTTAAATTCAGTGGTTTTATAGTTCTTGTAAAAGAAAAGCTCGCACCCGTCAGCGCTTATACAAGCCGTCAGCACTAGGCTACTCTCTCTGTGCATGTGCTCACAAACAACATAAATTGCACGAATTAGAACACCTTTAAAATAAATATATTTCAGCGATTTGTTTGTAAATACTCATTAGAATACATCAACAAATCAGCCTTTTGTGATCTGTTTTATTTCAAAGTTAAAGCACTGTCTTCAGCAAATGTGTTACACAGACGAGCTTTCACGGCTCGGAGCTAACTTACCCGACTGAGAATAATACATGACTGAACGTCTTTTAAAAGCATTTAAATAAAAACACTCCAGCGATCCAACACAATAAATATACAAGAATATTTTAAAGAACTACATTAGCTGCAAATGAGCTATTCAATAGGTTTCACTAACGATCATGTTACCGAGCTGTGACCTATACTTTCACTTTGACTTCGGTGGAAAATGCATATAAATAACGCCTTTAAAATTACAATATTCCAGCCATTTAATTTTAAATACCCATTAGAACACATCAAGACCTGAATTCAGCTGTTTGAGTGAATTTATTGAAACCCCTAAGCATTTCCTTCACCGCGTACAGATTGCTTTCAACGAGTTTACATGGAGACGAACGACATAATTTGCACGAATTAGAACGCCTTTAAAATTACAATATTGCAGCGATTTAATTCAGTCCACCCATTAGAAAATATCAACAGCTAAATGCAGTTGTTTGTGAGCATTTTGTTTTCATACAGAGAGCGCTGCGTTCAGCTGTGTGTTAGACATGAGCTCCGAGATGTCCGACTGACAATTATACATGACTGCACGTCTTTTAAAGGCATTTAAATACAAACACTCCAGCGATTGCACACAATAAATATAGAAGAATATTTTAAAGACCTACATTGGGTGCAAATGACTTTTTTCATAGGCTTAACTAACATTGGATGCACTGCTCAGTCTTCGTCTGCATCATCAAACACATCATTTGCACGTCTTTTAATGGTATTTAAATACAAACACTCCAGCGATTAAACACAATAATAGTAGAGTAATATAATACACAGCTTAAATGCTTGCTTATTTCTGCTTTTAGGCTCAACCGCACAGCAACGCGTCGTGGGTTTCAAGCATGCGCTGCAAACTTGTTGTATGGCAAGCCGTTTTAACGTAAAATCCACACACGATCCTCTATGTTTTAGCCTAAAATATACTAAGCATTTCTTGTCGTACTGCCATTTTTACTAGCAACAATTCAATCAGAGAGCTCTAAGTGTTCTGGGCTGGCCCTTTTGCCCCAAGGCTGCCCAATTTGGCTCTCCAAGCCAACATTTAAAGTTTGTCATCGAACTTTAGCTTCTAGTTATTATTATTATGTTGGCTTGGAGAAGCCAACATATTGTTATGCTATTTAAACTTATTATTATTATTATTATTATTATTATTAAAATTCTTCTGAGACTAAAATTCTATACGCTACTCCTCCTAGAGCTTTAAGGCTACAAGCCCCAAACTTGGCAGAGACCTGGGCCCTTGTCCCGAAAGTGTTGCTATATCTATTTGGACTGATCAGATTTACAGTTGATTTATTATTAATTTTTTTACATTAAAATTCCTAAAATTTCGCCCTCTAATGGAGCAATACCTCTCCACTGAATGGAAATATGTCCCATAGATTTGAATGGGCTGAGAAAAAAAGCGCCCTCTAAAGGAGTAATTCCTCTCTACTCAACAGGAGATCGCTGAGCTCTGACCAACTTCCACTTTGACTTCGATGGAAAATGCAAATAAATAACGCCTTTAAAATTAAAATATTCCAGCGATTTAATTGTAAATACCCATTAGAACACATCAAGACCTGAATTCAGCTATTTGAGCTAATTTATTCAAAACTCTAAGCATTCCTTCACCGTGTACAGCTTCAGCACGTACTCTCTCTGTATATCTGCTCACAAACGACCTAATTTGCACGAATTAGAACGCCTTTAAAATTAAAATATTACAGCGATTTAACTCTAAATACCCATTACAACACATCAACAGCTAAATCAGTTTGTGATCTGTTTTATTTCAAAGTTGAAGTACTGTCTTCAGCAAATGTGTTACACAGACGAGCTTCACGGCTCGGAGCTAACTTACCCGACTGAGAATTATACATGACTGCACGTCTTTTAAAAGCATTTAAATAAAAACACTCCAGCGATTGTACACTATAAATATAGAAGAATATTTTAAAGAGCTACATTGGGTGTAAATGAGCTATTTCAAACGTTTTACTAACGAACATGAGATGTATGGCTGCATTATCAGTCTGTCAACAAATATATCATTTGCACGTCTTTTAAAGGCATTTAAATAAAAACACTCCAGCGATTGCACACAATAAATATAGAAGAATATTTTAAAGAGCCGCATTGAATGCAAATGACCTGTTTCAAAGGTTTTTAACGAACATGAGATGTAAGGCTGCATTATCAGTCTGTCAACAAAGAATTCATTTGCACGTCTTTTAAAGGTAATCAAATAAAAACATTCCAGCGATTGCACACAATAAATATAGAAGAATATTTTAAAGAGCTGCATTGAGTGCAAATGAGCTGTTTGCACTGCTCAGTTCTTCGTCTGCATCATCAAAGACATAATTTGCACATCTTTTAAAGGTATTTAAATACAAAAACTGCAGTGATTTAACACAATAATAGTATAGTAATATATTACAAAGGTTAAATGCTTGCTTATTTCTGCTTTTCGGCTCAACCGCACGGCAACGCGACGCGGCTTTGAAGCAGGCGCTCATCACATATTCTAGTATGGCAAGCCATTTTAACCTAAAATCCACACACGATCCTCTATGGCAAGATGTTTTAGCCTAAAATATACTAAGCATTTCTAGTCGTACTGCCATTTTTACTAGCAACAATTCAATTACAGAGCTCTAAGTGTTCTGGGCTGGCCCTTTTGCCCGAAGGCTGCCCAATTTGGCTCTCCAAGCCAACATTTAAAGTTTGTCATCGAACTTTAGCTTCTAGTTATATGTTATTATTCTTATGGTACACGAATTTACAAACGCTACTCCTCCTAGGGCTTGAATGCCACAAGCCCCAAACTTGGCAGATACCTGGGTCCTGCTCTGAAGTTAGTTGCTATATCTTTTTAGACTGATCAGACTTACAGTTGATTTATTATTAATTTTTGAATATGACACATTTCCCAATGAATTACATGGGCTGAGAAAAAATGCGCCCTCTAACAGTAATACCTCTCGACTGAAGAGGCGGGACTCAAACCTCTCACTTACAGTCACTCTGAAATCGGTGGAAATACAAATAAATATCGCCTTAAAAAATTAATTATTACAGCGATTTAACTCTAAATACCCATTAGAACATATCAACAGTTAAATTCAGTGGTTTTATAGTTCTTGTAAAAGAAAAGCTCGCACCCGTCAGCGCTTATACAAGCCGTCAGCACTAGGCTACTCTCTCTGTGCATGTGCTCACAAACAACATAAATTGCTCGAATTAGAACGCCTTTAAAATAAATATATTTCAGCGATTTGTTTGTAAATACTCATTAGAACACATCAACAAATCAGCCTTTTGTGATCTGTTTTATTTCAAAGTTAAAGCACTGTCTTCAGCAAATGTGTTACACAGACGAGCTTTCACGGCTCGGAGCTAACTTACCCGACTGAGAATAATACATGACTGAACGTCTTTTAAAAGCATTTAAATAAAAACACTCCAGCGATCCAACACAATAAATATACAAGAATATTTTAAAGAACTACATTAGCTGCAAATGAGCTATTCAATAGGTTTCACTAACGATCATGTTACCGAGCTGTGACCTATACTTTCACTTTGACTTCGGTGGAAAATGCATATAAATAACGCCTTTAAAATTACAATATTCCAGCCATTTAATTGTAAATACCCATTAGAACACATCAAGACCTGAATTCAGCTGTTTGAGTGAATTTATTGAAACCCCTAAGCATTTCCTTCACCGCGTACAGATTGCTTTAAACGAGTATACATGGAGACGAACGACATAATTTGCACGAATTAGAACGCCTTTAAAATTACAATATTGCAGCGATTTAATTCAGTCCACCCATTAGAAAATATCAACAGCTAAATGCAGTTGTTTGTGAGCATTTTGTTTTCATACAGAGAGCGCTGCGTTCAGCTGTGTGTTAGACATGAGCTCCGAGATGTCCGACTGACAATTATACATGACTGCACGTCTTTTAAAGGCATTTAAATACAAACACTCCAGCGATTGCACACAATAAATATAGAAGAATATTTTAAAGACCTACATTGGGTGCAAATGACTTTTTTCATAGGCTTAACTAACTAACATTGGATGCACTGCTCAGTCTTCCTCTGCATCATCAAACACATCATTTGCACGTCTTTTAAAGGTATTTAAATACAAACACTCCAGCGATTAAACACAATAATAGTAGAGTAATATAATACACAGCTTAAATGCTTGCTTATTTCTGCTTTTAGGCTCAACCGCACAGCAACGCGTCGTGGGTTCCAAGCATGCGCTGCAAACTTGTTGTATGGCAAGCCGTTTTAACGTAAAATCCACACACGATCCTCTATGTTTTAGCCTAAAATATACTAAGCATTTCTTGTCGTACTGCCATTTTTACTAGCAACAATTCAATCAGAGAGCTCTAAGTGTTCTGGGCTGGCCCTTTTGCCCCAAGGCTGCCCAATTTGGCTCTCCAAGCCAACATTTAAAGTTTGTCATCGAACTTTAGCTTCTAGTTATGTTGGCTTGGAGAAGCCAACATATTGTTATGCTATTTAAACTTATTATTATGTTGGCTTGGAGAAGCCAACATATTGTTATGCTATTTAAACTTATTATTATGTTGGCTTGGAGAGCCAACATACTGTTATGCTATTTAAACTTATTATTATTATTATGTTGGCTTGGAGAGCCAACATACTGTTATGCTATTTAAACTTATTATTATTATTATTATATGTTATTATTCTTATGACCTAAGAAAATTTCTGACAGCTACTCCTCCGAGGCCTTTGAAGCCACAAGGCCCAAACTTGGCAGAGACCTGGGCCCTTGTCCCGAAAGAGTTGCTATATCTATTTGGACTGATCAGATGTACAGTTGATTTATTATTAATTTTTGAAAATGACATATTTCCCAATGAATTACATGGGCTGAGAAAAAATGCGCCCTCTAGCAGTAATACCTCTCGACTGAAGAGGCGGGACTCAAACCTCTTACTTACAGTCACTCTGAAATCGGTGGAAATACAAATAAATACCGCCTTAAAAATGTAAATATTACAGCGATTTAACTCTAAAAACCCATTAGAACATATCAACAGCTAAGTTCAGTGGTTTGTGAGTAGTTCTTGTAAAAGAAAAGCTCGCACCCTTCAGCGAGTATACAAGCCGTCAGCACGAACTCTCTCCGTATGTGCTCATAAACAACATAACTTGCACGAATTAGAACGCCTTTAAAATTAATATATTTCAGCGACTTATTTGTAAATACCCATTAGAACACATCAACAAATCAGCCTTTTGTGATCTGTTTTATTTCAAAGTTAAAGCACTGTCTTCAGCAAATGTGTTATACAGACGAGCTTTCACGGCTCGGAGCTAACTTACCCGACTGAGAATTAAACATGACTGCACGTCTTTTAAAAGCATTTAAATAAAAACACTCCAGCGATCCAACACAATCAATATACAAGAATATTTTAAAGAACTACATTAGCTGCAAATGAGCTTTTCAATACGTTTCACTAACGAACATGTTACCGAGCTGTGACTTACTTTCACTTTGAATTTGGTGGAAAATGCATATAAATAATGCCTTTAAAATTACAATATTCCAGCCATTTAATTGTAAATACCCATTAGAACACATCAAGACCTGAATTCAGCTGTTTGAGCGAATTTATTGAAAACCCTAAGCATTTCCTTCACCGCATACAGATTGCTTTCAACGAGTATACATGGAGACGAACGACATAATTTGCACGAATTAGAACGCCTTTAAAATTACAATATTGCAGCGATTTAATTCAGTCCACCCATTAGAAAATATCAACAGCTAAATGCAGTTGTTTGTGAGCATTTTGTTTTCAGAGAGCGCTGCGTTCAGCAGTGTGTTAGACATGAGCTCCGAGATGTCCGTCTGAGAATTATACATGACTGCACGTCTTTTAAAGGCATTTAAATAAAAACACTCCAGCGATTCAACACAATAAATATAGAAGAATATTTTTAAAGACCTGCATTGGGTGCAAATTACGTTTTTCATAGGCTTAACTTTAACATGAGATGCAAGGCTGCATTTATGTGTCTGTTAACAAAGACATCATTTGCACGTCTTTTAAAGGTATTTTAATACAAACACTCCAGCGATTCAACACAATAATAGTTCAGTCATATAATAAAAAGTTTAAATGCTTGCTTATTTCTGCTTTTCGGCTCAACCGCACGGCAACGCGACGCGGCTTTGAAGCAGGCGCTCATCACTTATTCCAGTATGGCAAGCCGTTTTAACCTAAAATACACATATTAATCCACTATGGTGTTCTGGGCTGGCCCTTTTGCCCGAAGGCTGCCCAATTTGGCTCTCCAAGCCAACATTTAAAGTTTGTCATCGAACTTTAGCTTCTAGTTATATTTTATTATTCTTATGACCTAAAGGAATTTCTGACAGCTACTCCTCCGAGGCCTTTGAAGCCACAAGGCCCAAACTTGGCAGAGACCTGGGCCCTTGTCCCGAAAGAGTTGCTATATCTATTTGGACTGATCAGATGTACAGTTGATTTATTATTAATTTTTGAATATGACAAATTTCCCAATGAATTACATGGGCTGAGAAAAAATGCGCCCTCTAACAGTAATACCTCTTGACTGAAGAGGCGGGACTCAAAGCTCTTACTTACAGTCACTCTGAAAACGGTGGAAATACAAATAAATACCGCCTTAAAAATGTAAATATTACAGCGATTTAACTCTAAATACCCATTAGAACATATCAACAGCTAAATTCAGTGGTTTGTGAGTAGTTCTTGTAAAAGAAAAGATCGCACCCTTCAGCACTTATACAAGCCATAAGCACTCTCTCTCTCTCGACATGTGCTCACAAACAACATAAATTGCACGAATTAGAACGCCTTTAATATAAATATATTTCAGCGATTTGTTTGTAAATACCCATTAGAACACATCAACAAATCAGCCTTTTGTGATCTGTTTTATTTCAAAGTTAAAGCACTGTCTTCAGCAAATGTGTTATACAGACAAGCTTTCACGGATCGGAGCTAACCTGACTGAGAATTATACATGACTGCACGTCTTTTAAAAGCATTTAAATAAAAACACTCCAGCGATCCAACACAATAAATATACAAGAATATTTTAAAGAACTACATTAGCTGCAAATGAGCTGTTCAATAGGTTTCACTAACGAACATGTTACCGAGCTGAGACTTACTTTCACTTTGATTTCGGTGGAAAATGCATATAAATAACGCCTTTAAAATTACAATACTCCAGCCATTTAATTGTAAATACCCATTAGAAACACATCAAGACCTGAATTCAGCTGTTTGAGCGAATTTATTGAAACCCCTAAGCATTTCCTTCACCGCGTACAGATTGCTTTCAACGAGTTTACATGGAGAGGAACGACATAATTTGCACAAATTTGACCGCCTTTAAAATTATAATATTGCAGCGATTTAATTCAGTCCACCCATTACAAAATATCAACAGCTAAATGCAGTTGTTTGTGACTATTTTTTTTTTTTCATACAGAAAGCGCTGCATTCAGCAGTGTGTTAGACATGATGAGCTCCGAGATGTCCGACTGAGAATTATAAATGACTGCACGTCTTTTAAAGGCATTTAAATAAAAACACTCCAGCGATTCAACACAATAAATATAGAAGAATATTTTAAAGACCTGCATTGGGTGAAAATGACGTTTTTCATAGGCTTAACTAACATCCCAGACAGCACACATACGTCGGGCCGACGTCGGCCCGTGAACAGAACGTCGGCCTCATAAACTCTAGATCTAAAAAGGATCGGCCAGGCGTAGGCGGGTGTAATTCAGTCACTGCTCTATTTTGCCAGCTCATCAAACATCGGCTCTGAGTCGGCTCACGACAAAAGGCCGATGCCGCACTTTTCTGTTTGAATTTGTACGGTTATTCGTCTCTTAGCAACCCACCAGAAAGATGGCTACACCTCCGGCGACATCCGTGGCTTTCAGGTAAGTTTTCACTTGAGTTAAATTGGAAAAAATATATTATTTTGTTAATTCCGTGACACTTTATAACTAATAAGGCGCTTGGTGCACTGTAGTACAGGTAAAAAGACTTTGCCTTGAGCCCAACTTGAGAATTGGGCTCATTTCCAAATAACTTTTACTTGTTAAGCTAACGTTAACGGATTACTGTGTTTCCAGTAGTTTTTCTGAGGGGACGAGCTAACGTTAGATGCTGAGCAGCAAAAAGCTTAGTTCAGAGTTTGTTTTTAGTTTTTATTTCAATAGTGTTACACTGCTTTGTCCTAACTAACGTTTTTCGTCGTGTTTTTCACTCTGTTACAGGCTGCCAGAAAGTCTCCGTCTCTATGGTGAGCCATGCTAACGTTATTGTTGCGGTTCCTTTTTAAACTAAAAATTTGTTTTAAATTCATGATTGGATAATGATTAAATGAAACTAGATTAATAATGTAATGATTCAATTCTAGATGTTTACTTTTGTAAATACTGCGTGACTTTGACGTATTTTAATATGTTGAATATCTAAGTTTACGCTGGAGAGGTTGCCATGGAAACGGGGCGGCAGCAAGACACCTGACACAAAACTCCGTCTCTCGGTGCTGTTGTCGTCGTCGCTGCTTTTAGGTAAGTTTAGTGCTTAAAATCACACAAGTATTACATATAACTGTTCCTTACTTGTAATTGACTCGTTTCTGTTGAATATTTACTTAGTAGAAATGGTTTAATGTCTTCGAAAAAGTTCGTTAGCATCTCACAGATGAGGTATGCTAACTCTAGAGATTGAGCTCTTGTTTATGAATTTTTTTTATTTTTATTTATTTATTTTTTTTGCTGACAGATTGTCTGTGGGTTATTGGAAGTAGGCTCATTTATTGAACCTAAATGGCTGAAAACAAGTGAAAATGCTTCTTGATCTTGTAAGGTAAACACATACTGACAAAATATGTTCTTTCAGGATGACAGAAATAAAGCCTCCACAACAGAAGGGAAGCTCCAAGGTTTCAAAATGTCTGAATAGAGCTGCTGACAGAAGCAGGAAATACAGGTGAACCGAAGAAGCTCATAAAAATAACTTAATATGCATTTTTCACACAATATATTTAACCTATATAACCATGTGTCTGTTAAATTATTTTGCTAAATTAATATTTATTATAGTAATTTTAAGAAGCTTTTCACATCCAAATGTAACTACTTAACACTAAAAACATATTGTTATATAATTGTAGTATATTATGTATTCTTTTTTTCTGCATTGTACCTGTACTTTAACTTGTTTAACCTTCTAATAAACCAGCAACTGCATACTAAATATTGTGGTCTCTGTGACAAATTGCATGTTTTGTTCCTAGATTCTTCCATGATGATGGCCTGTGGCAGATCAGCAGACTCAGAGTGAACCTTCTTCTCCAAAGTACTCTAAACCAATGATCTAGTAAGTAAAATATCAAACATACACTACTGTTTCGTAAGTTTTGGTATGATAAAGTTTCTTCTGCCCACCACAGCTTTGTGTATTTTGATAAATAATACAGTTAAGCAGTAATATTGTAAATTTAATATAATTTAAAATGATTGTTCTCTATTTTAATATAGTTAGAGAACTAATTTATTTCTGTGATGCAAAGCTACATTTTCAGTATCTTTACTCCGGTCTTCAGGGTCACATGATCCTTCAGAAATCATTAATCATGTGTTTGAGTTTAAGCAAGAGGATATTTTGATGAATAAAAATATATATATATTTTTTCTTTTTTTTTCATTTACAGCATTTATTTAGTTTCCTTTAACTTTTGATAATTGATAATGATAAGACATTGATAATTAGACATTAAAAATGTTTTTTCAGCAGCAAATCACCAAATTAGAATGATTTCTGAAGGATCATGTCACACTGAAGACTGGAGTAAAGATGCTGAAAATGCAGCTTTGATAAAAAGAAATTAAGTTCACAATATATTCACAAAAATCTGTTAATTTGTAATAATATTTTACAATATTATTGTTTTTACTTCATTTTTGATCAAATAAATGCAGCCTTGGTGAGCAGAAGTGTCTTATTTCAAAGAAGTAAACTTTTGAAAGGAAGTGCACATTACAGTTATGATGTACCTCCCACTTATAGGGCTAGTTCACCTAAAAATGAACATTCTGTCATTAATTACTCACGCTAATGTTGTTCCAAACCCGTAAGACCTCCTTTCATCTTCTGAACACAATTTAAGATATTTTTGATAAAATCCAAGAGTTTTCTGACCCTGCATAGACAGCAAGGGTACCACCAAGACAGAGAAGGGTAGTAATGACATTGTTGACATTGTCCATGTGACATCTGTGGTTCTACTGTAGTTTTATGAAACTCTGAGAGTAATTTTGTGCACAAAAGAAACTAAATTGGTACTCTCGTAGCATCATAAAATGAAGGTTGAATCGCTGATGTCACATGGACTATTTTAATAATGCTTTTACTACCCTTCTGTGTCTTGACCGTGTCAGGGCCCTTGCTGTATATGCAGGGTCAGAAAGCTCTCAGATTTCATCCAAAACATCTTAATTGGTGTTTTTAAGATGAACAAAGGTCTTACAGTTTTGTAATGACATGAGAGTGAGGAATTAATGACAGAATTTTCATATTTGGGTGAACTAACCCTTAAAATTATACTGTGGCATATGTAGTCCATTCCGTGTCTGTTCCCTGAATACTGAGGGCAAATAATATATTTACCAAGGGTTCTATAAAAATTCTTATTGTGATTAAACCAGATCACAATAAACACAAATACGGGCAACAGCAGCGATAGTATTTGGCCTCTAATGAGGTTACAAAACTCTGGACTATTGATAATAGTGAGAATGTATCAAAGTCCACTAAAGTATATAAGCACATTTTTTGTATTTTATTCCTTAACTTTAAAATAGTCTTCCTGATAATGTCCAGGGGTCAGGTACAATCTTTTTGTTTAAATTAAATAAAAATACACATTTTTAGCCAAGCATTCACATAACACATCTCAAAACATTGCACTACAATTATATGTAATTTAAATAAATCATCCTTTGTCTGAAATAATATGAAAAGCTGCTATGCTAATCTTTCTCCTTTTGCTTTCCTGTTTCTTTCTCTGGATGCCCATCCCAAGGTTACCAGAGGTTACACCAGTTCAAGATCAGATCCAGCCTTACTTGTGAAGACTTCAGAAGACCGCAACACTCAAGTCTTCAGATGATGCCAGCTGTACATGGACATACAAAACTGTGAAATATTATCCTTATATTGCCTTTAAGGGTATACATTTTCAAGCCGCTTTGTATTATTGCAGTGTTTCTAATATCTGTAAATCTGTTTACCTATAAATCCCTTTTTACTTATAAGCAACACTCTGCAGGATGACTCATAATGAAATTATGAATTTTGACAAAAACACTTTTTGCATCAACAAAATGACAAAATACTGCGTTTTCCGTCATGCAGCAGAGTTTTGCTCATAAATAAACTGGGGATCTCAGAGAAATCTTTTACATATATTAACAACTTTGTAACATACAAAGTGGATTGAACATTGTTGACCTTACCCTTTAATAATGTTAAATGATTGTGTTTAACTGAACACTTCACTGGAGACTTTAGTAATGTTTTATCATAAAAGATTTTAAAATTTGTATCATATAACTTAAAACATTTTAACTGCTGTAGTGTTTGCTCAGTTTTTATTTTGTGTTCATGTAGCTCTTGTAATATTGTACATTGGTTTTTGCCATGAAGATAGATTAGATTCTGATGTGGCAATGAAAATAGATAATTACCTTTATCTTTGAGATGCTGTCATATGGACATTTCTTTGTTGCTAAAAGATCTTTCCCAGTAAGTCTCAGTCACCTCTGGCTGATTAAAGTTTTTTTTTTTTTTTTACATTGTAACCTTGGAAAAATGCATTTTCTGTAAACCTACTTTGAAATGAGAAGTATTATGAAATGTGTATATAATTATAGAGCAGTTAACCATGGTTTTTCAATAGCAAAACTGTAGCAACTATAAGTGTAGTAAACAAGTTTTTTTTTTTTTTTTTTTTTTTGGTTCATAAGGTTTTGATGCCATGGTTCTACTATAGTTGAATTGTAGTAATACTAAAGTAAAACTGTGGTAAGCATGACTGTAGTAACCATAGTTTTTTAAAATCATAATAAATGTGGTTGCTATGGTTTTACTGCAAATACTATAGTAATGGTTAGTTTTGTACTTACTGTGGTTTTAATGCAACAGTCATTGTTAAACGGTTATTGTAGTAAAAATATTGATTTAGTTTTTACTATGGTTTTACTGCAAATGCTGTGGTTAATCTTTGAAAGAGTGAATGATTCTCATTTGTATGTCACTTTTGATACAAATATATCTGATAAATGTAAATGTATTTGTATGTTTAATGTCTGCCTTGAAAATGTTAATAAACAAGCAACCGTTATTGAGAGTGGTGTCCTGTGTATTGTTTTATTATAAACCAGCGGCTCCTGCCGCGGGTGGTACGTTAGAATAGGAATGAGCGAAACGCCGGTGAACCACGCCGAGCAGCCGGGATTTAAAGCTGCATCGGCCGAATGTCGGCCGGAGAGCATTTGCGATCAAATGCCGACATCGCGGCGACGTCTTGCCGATTAGCAAACGACCTCGGAGCGACATCGCGCCGATGGAATTTTGTAAGTCGGGACGACGTCGGCCCAACGTATGTGTGCTATCTGGGATGAGATGCACGGCTGCATTTATGTGTCTGTTAACAAAGACATCATTTGCACGTCTTTTAAAGGTATTTTAATACAAACACTCCGGCGATTCAACACAATAATAGTTCAGTCATATAATAAAAAGTTTAAATGCTTGCTTATTTCTGCTTTTCGGCTCAACCGCACGGCAACGCGACGCGGCTTTGAAGCAGGCGCTCATCACTTATTCCAGTATGGCAAGCCGTTTTAACCTAAAATACACATATTAATCCACTATGGTGTTCTGGGCTGGCCCTTTTACCCGAAGGCTGCCAGGTTTGCTTCTCCAAGCCAACATTTAAAGTTTGTCATCGAACTTTAGCTTCTAGTTATGTTGGCTTGGAGAGCCAACATACTGTTATGCTATTTAAACTTATTATGTTGGCTTGGAGAAGCCAACATATTGTTATGCTATTTAAACTTATTATTATTATTATTATTATTATTAAAATTCTTCTGAGACTAAAATTCTATACGCTACTCCTCCTAGAGCTTTAAGGCTACAAGCCCCAAACTTGGCAGAGACCTGGGCCCTTGTCCCGAAAGTGTTGCTATATCTATTTGGACTGATCAGATTTACAGTTGATTTATTATTAATTTTTTTACATTAAAAATTCCTAAAATTTCGCCCTCTAATGGAGCAATACCTCTCCACTGAATGGAACTCTCCACTGAATGGAAATATGTCCCATAGATTTGAATGGGCTGAGAAAAAAAGCGCCCTCTAAAGGAGTAATTCCTCTCTACTCAACAGGAGATCGCTGAGCTCTGACCAACTTCCACTTTGACTTCGATGGAAAATGCAAATAAATAACGCCTTTAAAATTAAAATATTCCAGCGATTTAATTGTAAATACCCATTAGAACACATCAAGACCTGAATTCAGCTATTTGAGCTAATTTATTCAAAACTCTAAGCATTCCTTCATCGTGTACAGCTTCAGCACGTACTCTCTCTGTATATCTGCTCACAAACGACCTAATTTGCACGAATTAGAACGCCTTTAAAATTAAAACATTACAGCGATTTAACTCTAAATACCCATTACAACACATCAACAGCTAAATCAGTTTGTGATCTGTTTTATTTCAAAGTTGAAGTACTGTCTTCAGCAAATGTGTTATACAGACGAGCTTCATGGCTCGGAGCTAACTTACCCGACTGAGAATTATACATGACTGAACGTCTTTTAAAAGCATTTAAATAAAAACACTCCAGCGACTGTACACTATAAATATAGAAGAATATTTTAAAAGAGCTACATTGGGTGTAAATGAGCTATTTCAAACGTTTTACTAACGAACATGAGATGTATGGCTGCATTATCAGTCTGTCAACAAATACATCATTTGCACGTCTTTTAAAGGCATTTAAATAAAAACACTCCAGCGATTGCACACAATAAATATAGAAGAATATTTTAAAGAGCCGCATTGAATGCAAATGACCTGTTTCAAAGGTTTTTAACGAACATGAGATGTAAGGCTGCATTATCAGTCTGTCAACAAAGAATTCATTTGCACGTCTTTTAAAGGTAATCAAATAAAAACATTCCAGCGATTGCACACAATAAATATAGAAGAATATTTTAAAGAGCTGCATTGAGTGCAAATGAGCTGTTTGCACTGCTCAGTTCTTCGTCTGCATCATCAAAGACATCATTTGCACGTCTTTTAAAGGTATTTAAATACAAAAACTGCAGCGATTTAACACAATAATAGTATAGTAATATATTACAAAGGTTAAATGCTTGCTTATTTCTGCTTTTCGGCTCAACCGCACTGCAACGCGACGCGGCTTTGAAGCAGGCGCTCATCACATATTCTAGTATGGCAAGCCGTTTTAACCTAAAATCCACACACGATCCTCTATGGCAAGCTGTTTTAGCCTAAAATATACTAAGCATTTCTAGTCGTACTGCCATTTTTACTAGCAACAATTCAATTACAGAGCTCTAAGTGTTCTGGGCTGGCCCTTTTGCCCGAAGGCTGCCCAATTTGGCTCTCCAAGCCAACATTTAAAGTTTGTCATCGAACTTTAGCTTCTAGTTATTATTATTATTCTTATGACCTACAGAAATTTCTGACAGCTACTCCTCCGAGGCCTTTGAAGCCACAAGGCCCAAACTTGGCAGACACCTGGGCCCTTGTCCCGAAAGAGTTGCTATATCTATTTGGACTGATCAGATGTACAGTTGATTTATTATTAATTTTTGAATATGACAAATTTCCCAATGAATTACATGGGCTGAGAAAAAATGCGCCCTCTAACAGTAATACCTCTCGACTGAAGAGGCGGGACTCAAACCTCTTACTTACAGTCACTCTGAAATCCGTGGAAATACAAATAAATATCGCCTTAAAAATGTCATTATTACAGCGATTTAACTCTAAATACCCATTAGAACATATCAACAGCTAAATTCAGTGGTTTGTGAGTAGTTCTTGTAAAAGAAAAGCTCGCACCCTTCAGCGCTTATACAAGCCGTCAGCACTAGGCTACTCTCTCTCTACATGTGCTCACAAACAACATAAATTGCACGAATTAGAACGCCTTTAAAATAAATATATTTCAGCGATTTATTTGTAAATACCCATTAGAACACATCAACAAATCAGCCTTTTGTGATCTGTTTTATTTCAAAGTTAAAGCACTGTCTTCAGCAAATGTGTTATACAGACGAGCTTTCACGGCTCGGAGCTAACTTACCAGACTGAGAATTATGACTGCACGTCTTTTAAAAGCATTTAAATAAAAACACTCCAGCGATCCAACACAATAAATATACAAGAATATTTTAAAGAACTACATTAGCTGCAAATTAGCTTTTCAATAAGTTTCACTAACGAACATGTTACCGAGCTGTGACTTACTTTCACTTTGAACTCGGTGGAAAATGCATATAAATAATGCCTTTAAAATTACAATATTCAAGCCATTTAATTGTAAATACCCATTAGAAAACATCAAGACCTGAATTCAGCTGTTTGAGCGAATTTATTGAAAACCCTAAGCATTTCCTTCACCGCGTACAGATTGCTTTCAACGAGTATACATGGAGACGAACGACATAATTTGCACGAATTAGAACGCCTTTAAAATTACAATATTGCAGCGATTTAATTCAGTCCACCCATTAGAAAATATCAACAGCTAAATGCAGTTGTTTGTGAGCATTTTGTTTTCATACAGAGAGCGCTGCGTTCAGCAGTGTGTTAGACATGAGCTCCGAGATGTCCGTCTGAGAATTATACATGACTGCACGTCTTTTAAAGGCATTTAAATAAAAACACTCCAGCGATCCAACACAATAAATATAGAAGAATATTTTAAAGACCTGCATTGGGTGCAAATGACGTTTTTCATAGGCTTAATTAACTAACATGAGATGCACGGCTGCATTTATGTGTCTGTTAACAAAGACATCATTTGCACGTCTTTTAAAGGTATTTTAATACAAACACTCCAGCGATTAAACACAATAATAGTACAGTCATATAATAAAAAGGTTAAATGATTGCTTATTTCTGCTTTTCGCCTCAACCGCACAGCAACGCGTCGTGGCTTTGAAGCAGGCGCTGCACGAATCTTAAGATATGGCAAGCCGTTTTAACCTAAAATACACATATTAATCAACTATGGCAAGCTGTGTTAGCCTAAAATATACTAAGCATTACTTATCGTAATAGCATTTTTACTAGTAACAATTGAATTACAGAGCTCTAAGTGGTCTGGGCTGGCCCTTTTGCCCGAAGGCTGCCCAATTTGGCTCTCCAAGCCAACATTTAAAGTTTGTCATCGAACTTTAGCTTCTAGTTATTATTATTCTTATGACCTAAAGAAATTTCTGACAGCTACTCCTCCGAGGCCTTTGAAGCCACAAGGCCCAAACTTGGCAGAGACCTGGGCCCTTGTCCCGAAAGAGTTGCTATATCTATTTGGACTGATCAGATGTACAGTTGATTTATTATAAATTTTTGAATATGACAAATTTCCCAATGAAATACATGGGCTGAGAAAAAATGCGCCCTCTAACAGTAATACCTCTCGACTGAAGAGGCGGGACTCAAACCTCTTACTTACAGTCACTCTGAAATCGGTGGAAATAAAAATAAATACCGCCTTAAAAATTAAAATATTACAGCGATTTAACTCTAAAAACCCATTAGAACATATCAACAGCTAAATTCAGTGGTTTGTGAGTAGTTCTTGTAAAATAAAAGCTCGCACCCTTCAGCGAGTATAGAAGCCGTCAGCACGAACTCTCTCTGTATGTGCTCATAAACAACATAACTTGCACGAATTAGAACGCCTTTAAAATTAATATATTTCAGCGATTTATTTGTAAATACCCATTAGAACACATCAACAAATCAGCCTTTTGTGATCTGTTTTATTTCAAAGTTAAAGCACTGTCTTCAGCAAATGTGTTATACAGACAAGCTTTCAGGCTCGGAGCTAACTTACTCGACTGAGAATTAAACATGACTGCACGTCTTTTAAAAGCATTTAAATAAAAACACTCCAGCGATCCAACACAATCAATATACAAGAATATTTTAAAGAACTACATTAGCTGCAAATGAGCTTTTCAATACGTTTCACTAACGAACATGTTACCGAGCTGTGACTTACTTTCACTTTGAATTTGGTGGAAAATGCATATAAATAATGCCTTTATAATTACAATATTCCAGCCATTCAATTGTAAATACCCATTAGAACACATCAAGACCTGAATTCAGCTGTTTGAGCGAATTTATTGAAAACCCTAAGCATTTCCTTCACCGCGTACAGATTGCTTTCAACGAGTATACATGGAGACGAACGACATAATTTGCACGAATTAGAACGCCTTTAAAATTACAATATTGCAGCGATTTAATTCAGTCCACCCATTAGAAAATATCAACAGCTAAATGCAGTTGTTGCATTTTGCTTTTTCATACAGAGAGCGCTGCATTGTGTTAGACATGAGCTCCGAGATGTCCGACTGAGAATTATACATGACTGCACGTCTTTTAAAGGCATTTAATAAAAACACTCCAGCGATTCAACACAATAAATATAGAAGAATATTTTAAAGACCTGCATTGGGTGCAAATTACTTTTTTCATAGGCTTAACTAACTAACATGAGATGCACTGCTCAGTCTTCATCTTCATCATCAAAGACATCATTTGCACGTCTTTTAAAGGTATTTAAATACAAACACTCCAGCGATTAAACACAATAATTGTAGAGTAATATATTACACAGCTTAAATGCTTGCTTATTTCTGCTTTTAGGCTCAACCGCACAGCAACGCTTTCAAGCACGCGCTGCACACTTGTTGTATGGCAAGCCGTTTTAACCTAAAATACACATAAATCCACTATGGCAAGCTGTTTTAACCTAAAATATACTAAGCATTACTTATCGTAATAGCATTTTTACTAGCAACAATTCAATCAGAGAGCTCTAAGTGTTCTGGGCTGGACCTTTTGCCCGAAGGCTGCCCGGTTTGCTTCTCCAAGCCAACATTTAAAGTTTGTCATCGAACTTTAGCTTCTAGTTATTATTATAGTTATTATTCTTATGACCTAAGAAAATTTCTGACAGCTACTCCTCCGAGGCCTTTGAAGCCACAAGGCCCAAACTTGGCAGAGACCTGGGCCCTTGTCCCGAAAGATATGCTATATCTATTTGGACTGATCAGATGTACAGTTGATTTATTATTAATTTTTGAATATGACAAATTTCCCAATGAATTACATGGGCTGAGAAAAAATGCGCCCTCTAACAGTAATACCTCTCGACTGAAGAGGCGGGATTCAAACCTCTTACTTACAGTCACTCTGAAAACGGTGGAAATAGAAATAAATACCGCCTTAAAAATGTAAATATTACAGCGATTTAACTCTAAATACCCATTAGAACACATCAACAGCTAAATTCAGTGGTTTGTGAGTATTTCTTGTAAAAGAAAAGCTCGCACCCGTCAGCGCTTATACAAGCCGTCGGCATGTACTCTCTCTGTATGTGCTCATAAACAACATAATTTGCACGAATTAGAACGCCTTTAAAATTAATATATTTCAGCGATTTATTTGTAAATACCCATTAGAACACATCAACAAATCAGCCTTTTGTGATCTGTTTTATTTCAAAGTTAAAGCACTGTCTTCAGCAAATGTGTTATACAGACGAGCTTTCACGGATCGGAGCTAACTTACCCGACTGAGAATTATACATGACTGCACGTCTTTTAAAAGCATTTAAATAAAAACACTCCAGCAATCCAACACAATCAATATACAAGAATATTTTAAAGAACTACATTAGCTGCAAATGAGCTTTTCAGTTTCACTAACGAACATGTTACCGAGCTGTGACTTACTTTCACTTTGAATTTGGTGGAAAATGCATATAAATAATGCCTTTAAAATTACAATATTCCAGCCATTTAATTGTAAATACCCATTAGAACACATCAAGACTTGAATTCAGCTGTTTGAGCGAATTTATTGAAAACCCTAAGCAATTCCTTCACCGCGTACAGATTGCTTTCAACGAGTATACATGGAGACGAACGACATAATTTGCACGAATTAGAACGCCTTTAAAATTACAATATTGCAGCGATTTAATTCAGTCCACCCATTAGAAAATATCAACAGCTAAATGCAGTTGTTTGTGAGCATTTTGTTTTTTCATACAGAGAGCGCTGCATTCAGCAGTGTGTTAGACATGAGCTCCGAGATGTCCGACTGAGAATTATACATGACTGCACGTCTTTTAAAGGCATTTAAATAAAAACACTCCAGCGATTCAACACAATAAATATAGAAGAATATTTTAAAGACCTGCATTGGGTGTAAATGAGCTATTTCAAACGTTTTACTAACGAACATGAGATGTATGGCTGCATTATCAGTCTGTGTCAACAAATAATTCATTTGCACGTCTTTTAAAGGTAATCAAATAAAAACATTCCAGCGATTGCACACAATAAATATAGAAGAATATTTTAAAGAGCCGCATTGAATGCAAATGACCTGTTTCAAAGGTTTTTAACGAACATGAGATGTAAGGCTGCATTATCAGTCTGTCAACAAAGAATTCATTTGCACGTCTTTTAAAGGTAATCAAATAAAAACATTCCAGCGATTGCACACAATAAATATAGAAGAATATTTGCATCATCAAAGACATCATTTGCACGTCTTTTAAAGGTATTTAAATACAAAAACTGCAGCGATTTAACACAATAATAGTATAGTAATATATTACAAAGGTTAAATGCTTGCTTATTTCTGCTTTTCGGCTCAACCGCACGGCAACGCGACGCGGCTTTGAAGCAGGCGCTCATCACATATTCTAGTATGGCAAGCCGTTTTAACCTAAAATCCACACACGATCCTCTATGGCAAGCTGTTTTAGCCTAAAATATACTAAGCATTTCTAGTCGTACTGCCATTTTTACTAGCAACAATTCAATTACAGAGCTCTAAGTGTTCTGGGCTGGCCCTTTTGCCCGAAGGCTGCCCAATTTGGCTCTCCAAGCCAACATTTAAAGTTTGTCATCGAACTTTAGCTTCTAGTTAAGTTGGCTTGGGAAAGCCAACTTACTGATATTCTATTTAAACTTATTATTATTATTCTTCTTCTTCCTTGCCAAAATTTTCTGACTGTATCTCCTCCTAGAGCTTTAACTCTACAAACTCCAAACTCAGCCCAGATCTTCAAACTGTTCTAACTCGAGTTGCTATATCTTTTCTAACTGATCGGACTTACGGTTTTCCTAAAAATCCCGATTAAAACTGGGAAAAAAATCTCATTGACTTGCATTGATGGAATGTTCAAATGAGTCAAGACTTTTCAAACTCCAACTGTCAAAATTCAAATTTAAACTGCCAGAATCCTTTGAGACTCAATCAAGCTTCCCTTCTATGAACTATATTTCTAATCCATTCAAACTCATTCAAACTCATCTATCTTTCTATCTATCTAAGTCATGCTAACAGTATACTAATCATGCTAAAATCAAGCTAGCGACTTGCTAGAAATGCTAAAATCATGCTAGCGACTTGCTAGTCATGCTAAAATCATGCTAGCGACTTGCTAATCATGTTAAAATCATGCTATCAACTTGCTAGTCATGTTAAAATCATGCTAGCGACTTGCTAAAATCATGCTAGCGACTTGCTAGTCATGTTTAAATCATGCTAGTACCTTGCTAGTCATGTTAAAATCATGCTAGTAACTTGCTAGTCATGCTAGAATCATGCTAGTGACTTGCTAGTCGTGCTAGGATCATGCTAGTAACTTGATAGTCATGCTAGAATCATCCCAAAATCATGCTAGTGACTTGCTAGTCATGTTAAAATCATGCTAGCGACTTGCTAGTCATGCTAAAATCATGCTAGCAACTTGCTAATCATGCTAAAATCATGTTAATTACTTGCTGATCATGCTAAAATCATGGTAGCAACTAGCTAATCATGCTAGCAACATGTTACAAACATGCTAGGGCACCCTAGTAACCACATAGCAACACCATAGCAACCACCCGAGGCACCATAGAAACCGCAAAGCAACACCTTAGCAACCACCCCGGGTACCCTAGCAACCGCATAGCAACACCTTAGCAACCACCCCGGGTACCTTAGCAACCGCATAGCAACACCTTAGCAACCACCCCGGGTACCTTAGCAACCGCATAGCAACACCCTAGCAACCACCACAGGCACCATAGCAACCGCATAGCAACACCTTAGCAACCACCCCGGGTACCTTAGCAACCGCATAGCAACACCCTAGCAACAACCCCAGGCACCATAGCAACCGCATAGCAACACCTTAGCAACCACCCCAGGCACCATAGCAACCGCATAGCAACACCCTAGCAACCACCACAGGCACCATAGCAACCGCATAGCAACACCTTAGCAACCACCCCGGGTACCTTAGCAACTGCATAGCAACACCTTAGCAACCACCCCAGGCACCATAGCAACCGTATAGCAACACCTTAGCAACCACCCTGGGTACCTTAGCAACCACATAGCAACACCCTAGCAACCACCCCGGGTACCTTAGCAACCACATAGCAACACCTTAGCAACCACCCCGGGTACCTTAGCATCCACATAGCAACACCCTAGCAACCACCTCTGGTACCTTAGCAACCGCATAGTAATACCTTAGCAACCACCATGGGTACCTTAGCAACCGCATAGCAACACCTTAGCAACGGCCCCAGGTACCCTAGCAACCGCGTAGCAACACCTTAGCAACCACCCTGAGCACCCTAGCAACCGCCTAGCAACACCTTAGCAACCACCCAGAGTACCCTACCAACCACATAGAAACACTTCAGCAACCACTCTAAGAACCTTAGCATCTAACTTGAAGCTTTTAAAATTACTTTAAACTTCAAACTATTTCAGACTGAAAACCATCAAACTTAAAGCTTTTCAAACTCTATCTATCTATCTATCTATCTATCTATCTATCTATCTATCTATCTATCTATCTATCTATCTATCTATCTATCTATCTATCTATCTATCTATCTATCTATCTATCTATCTATCTGTTCAATCTTCAAGCTTTAAAACTGCTGAAAACTTCAAACTATTTCAGACTGAAAACAGTCAAACTTTTAAAACTTTTACAAACTTTAAAAACTATCTGGTCAGACTTTCTCAAGCCAACTTCAAAGTTTGTCTTGACGAACTTTTTTATCTAGTTATTATGTTGGCTTGGAGAAGCCAACATATTGTTATGCTATTTAAACTTATTATTATTATTATTAAAATTCTTCTGAGACTAAAATTCTATACGCTACTCCTCCTAGAGCTTTAAGGCTACAAGCCCCAAACTCGGCGGAGCCCTGGGCCCTGGTCACGAAAGTGTTGCTATATCTTTTTGGAATGATCAGACTTACAGTTGATTTAATATTAATTTTTTTACATGAAAAATTTCTATAGGATTTCAATGGGCTGAGAAAAATGCGCCATCTAGAGGCGCAATACCTCTCGACTGAAGAGGCGGGACTCAAACCTCTTGCTTACAGTCACTCTGAAATCGGTGGAAATACAAATAAATACCGCCTTTTAAAATTAAATATTCCAGCGATTTAATTGTAAATACCCATTAGAACACATCAACAGCTAAATTCAGTGGTTTGTGAGCAGTTCTTGTAAAAGAAATGCTTGCACCCTTCAGCGAGTATACAAGCCGTCAGCACGAACTCTCTCTGTATGTGCTCATAAACAACATAAATTGCACGAATTAGAGTGCCTTTAAAATTTATATATTTCAGCGATTTATTTGTAAATACCCATTAGAACACATCAACAAATCAGCCTTTTGTGATCTGTTTTATTTCAAAGTTAAAGCACTGTCTTCAGCAAATGTGTTATACAGATCGAGCTTTACGGCTCGGAGCTAATTTACCCGACTGAGAATTATACATGACTGCGCGTCTTTTAAAAGCATTTAAATAAAAACACTCCAGCGATCCAACACAATAAATATACAAGAATATTTTAAAGAACTATATTAGCTGCAAATGAGCTGTTCAATAGGTTTCACTAACGAACATGTTACCGAGCTGTAACCTATACTTTCACTTTGACTTCGGTGTAAAATGCATATAAATAACGCCTTTAAAATTACAATATTCCAGCCATTTAATTATAAATACCCATTAGAACACATCAAGACCTGAATTCAGCTGTTTGAACGAATTTATTGAAAACCCGAAGCATTTCCTTCACCGCGTACAGATTGCCTTCAACTATGATACATGGAGACGAACGACATAATTTGCACGAATTTGACCGCCTTTAAAATTACAATATTGCAGCGAATTAATTAAGTCCACCCATTAGAGAATATCAACAGCTAAATGCAGTTGTTCGTGAGTATTTTTTTTTTCATACAGAGAGCGCTGTGTTCAGCAGTGTGTTATGAGCTCCGAGATGTCCAACTGACAATTATACATGACTGCACGTCTTTTAAAGGCATTTAAATACAAACACTCCAGCAATTGCACACAATAAATATAGAAGAATATTTTAAAGACCTACATTGAGTGCAAATGACTTTTTTCACTGGCTTAACTAACTAACATTGAATGCACTGCTCAGTCTTCATCTACATCATTTGCACGTCTTTTAAAGGTATACAAACACTCCAGCGATTAAACACAATAATAGTAGAGTAATATATTACACAGCTTAAATGCTTGCTTATTTCTGCTTTTAGGCTCAACCACACAGCAACGCTTTCAAGCACGCGCTGCACACTTGTTGTATGGCAAGCCGTTTTAACCTAAAATACACATAAATCCTCTATGGCAAGCTGTTTAGCCTAAAATATACTAAGCATTACTTATCGTAATAGCATTTTTACTAGCAACAATTCAATCAGAGAGCTCTAAGTGTTCTGGGCTGGCCCTTTTGCCCGAAGGCTGCCCGGTTTGCTTCTCCAAGCCAACATTTAAAGTTTGTCATCGAACTTTAGCTTCTAGTTATTATTCTTCTGAGACAAAAATTTTCTGACTGCTACTCCTCCTAGAGCTTTAACTCTACAAACTCCAAACTCAGCCCAGATCTTCATACTGGTCTAACTCGAGTTGCTATATCTTTTCTAACTAATCGGACTTACGGTTTTCCTAAAAATCCCGATTAAAACTGGGAATAAAATCTCATTGATTTACATTGACGGAATGTTCAAACTCCAACTGTCAAAATTCAAATTTAAACTGCCAGAATCCTTTGAGGCTCAATCAGGCTTCCCTTCTATCTACTATTTCTAATCCGATCAAACTCATTTAAACTCATCTATCTATCTATCTATCTATCTATCTATCTATCTATCTATCTATCTATCTATCTATCTATCTATCTATCTATCTATCTATCTATCTATAAATCTGTCTATCTATTAATCTATCTATCTATAAATCTGTCTATCTATCAATCTGTCTATCTATAAATCTATCCATCTATTAATCTATCTATCTATAAATCTGTCTATCTATAAATCTATCTATCAATCTGTCTATCTATTAATCTGTCTATCTATTAATCTATCTATCTATTAATCTGTCTATCTGTAAATCTGTCTATCTATAAATCTGTCTATCTGTAAATCTGTTTATCTATAAATCTATCTATCTATTAATCTGTCTTTCTATAAATCTATCTATCTATTAATCTGTCTTTCTATAAATCTATCTATCTATTAATCTATCTATCTATTAATCTATCTATAAATCTATCTATCTATTAATCTATCTATCTATTAATCTATCTATTAATCTATCTATCTATAAATCTATCTATCTATTAATCTATCTATCTATTAATCTATCTATTAATCTATCTATCTATAAATCTATCTATCTATTAATCTGTCTTTCTATAAATCTATCTATCTATTAATCTATCTATAAATCTATCTATCTATAAATCTATCTATCTATTAATCTGTCTTTCTATAAATCTATCTATCTATTAATCTATCTATAAATCTATATCTATAAATCTATCTATCTATCTATCTATCTATCTATTAATCTGTTTATCTATAAATCTATCTATTAATATGTCTATCTCTCCATCTAAATCATGCTAACAATATGCTAATCATGCTAAAATCATGCTAGTAACTTGCTAGTAATGCTAAAATCATGCTAGCGACTTGCTAGTAATGCTAAAATCATGCTAGCGACTTGCTAGTAATGCTAAAATCATGCTAGCTACTTGCTAGTCATGCTAAAATCATGCTAGCGACTTGCTAGTCATGCTAAAATCATGCTAGCGACTTTGCTAGTCATGCTAAAATCATGCTAGCGACTTGCTAATCATGTTAAAATCATGCTAGCGACTTGCTAGTCTTGCTAAAATCATGTTAGCGACTTGCTAGTAATGCTAAAATCATGCTAGTGACTTGCTAGTAATGTTAAAATCATGCTAGCGACTTTGCTAGTAATGCTAAAACCATGCTAGCTACTTGCTAGTCATGCTAAAATCATGCTAGCGACTTGCTAGTCATGCTAAAATCATGCTAGCGACTTTGCTAGTCATGCTAAAATAATGCAAGCGACTTGCTAGTAATGCTAAAATCATGCTAGCGACTTGCTAATCATGTTAAAATCATGCTAACGACTTGCTAGTCTTGCTAAAATCATGTTAGCGACTTGCTAGTAATGCTAAAATCATGCTAGTGACTTGCTAGTAATGCTAAAATCATGCTAGCGACTTTGCTAGTCAGGCTAAAATCATGCTAGCGACTTGCTAGTCATGCTAAAATCATGCTAGCAACTTGCTAGTCATGCTAAAATCATGCTAGCAACTAGCTAATCATGCCAACAACATGCTAGTAACCACCCTGGGTAACCTAGTAACCACATAGCAACACCTTAGCAACCACCTCAGGTACCTTAGCAACCACATAGTAACACCTTAGCAACCACCATGGGTACCTTAGCAACCGCATAGCAACACCTTAGCAACCACCCTGGGTACCTTAGCAACCACATAGCAACACCTTAGCAACCGCATAGCAACACCTTAGCAACCACCCCGTGTACCTTAGCAACCGCATAGCAACACCTTAGCAACCACCCCGGGTACCTTAGCAACCGAATAGCAACACCCTAGCAACCACCCCAGACAACATATCTATCTATCTTTCTATCTATCTAACTATCTATCTATCTATCTATCTATCTATCTATCTATCTATCTATCTATCTATCTATCTATCTATCTATCTATCTATCTATCTATCTATCTATCTATCTATCTTCAATCTTTAAAACTGCTAAAAACTTTAAACTATTTCAGACTGAAAACCATTAAACTTAAAACTTTTTAAACTTTTACTACTTTTTAAAGCTTTCAAAACTTCTTTAAACTTTAAGGCAAAGCTTTCTCAAGCCAACTTAAAGTTTGTCTCAACGAACTTTTTTATCTAGTTATGTTGGCTTGGAGAGCCAACATACTGTTATGCTATTTAAACTTATTATTATTATTATTATTATGTTGGCTTGGAGAAGCCAACATATTGTTATGCTATTTAAACTTATTATTATTATTATTATTATTATGTTGGCTTGGAGAGCCAACATATTGTTATGCTATTTAAACTTATTATTATGTTGGCTTGGAGAAGCCAACATATTGTTATGCTATTTAAACTTATTATGTTGGCTTGGAGAAGCCAACATATTGTTATGCTATTTAAACTTATTATTATTATTATTATTATTATTAAACTTCTTCTGAGACTAAAATTCTATACGCTACTCCTCCTAGAGCTTTAAGGCTACAAGCCCCAAACTCGGCGGAGCCCTGGGCCCTGGTCACGAAAGTGTTGCTATATCTTTTTGGAATGATCAGACTTACAGTTGATTTAATATTAATTTTTTTGCATTAAAAATTCCTAAAATTTCGCCCTCTAATGGAGCAATATTCCAGTATGGCAAGCTGTTTTAACCTAAAATCCACACACGATCCTCTATGGCAAGCTGTTTTAGCCTAAAATATACTAAGCATTTCTTGTCGTACTGCCATTTTTACTCGGCGGAGCCCTGGGCCCTGGTCACGAAAGTGTTGCTATATCTTTTTGGAATGATCAGACTTACAGTTGATTTAATATTAATTTTTTTGCATTAAAAATTCCTAAAATTTCGCCCTCTAATGGAGCAATATTCCAGTATGGCAAGCTGTTTTAACCTAAAATCCACACACGATCCTCTATGGCAAGCTGTTTTAGCCTAAAATATACTAAGCATTTCTTGTCGTACTGCCATTTTTACTAGCAACAATTCAATTAGAGAGCTCTAAGTGTTCTGGTCTGGCCCTTTTGCCCCAAGGCTGCCCGGTTTGGCTCTCCAAGCCAACATTTAAAGTTTGTCATCGAACTTTAGCTTCTAGTTATTATTCAACCTTCTTCTGAGACTAATTTTCTATACGCTACTCCTCCTAGAGCTTTAAGGCTACAAGCCCCAAACCTGGCTGAGCCCTGGGCCCTGGTCACCAAAGTGTTGCTATATCTTTTTGGAATGATCAGACTTACAGTTGATTTAATATTAATTTTTTTACATGAAAAATTTCTATAGGATTTCAATGGGCTGAGAAAAAATGCGCCATCTAGAGGCGCAATACCTCTCCACTGAAGAGGCGGGACTCAAGCCTCTTGCTTACAGTCACTCTGAAATCGGTGGAAATACAAATAAATACGGCTTTTTAAAATGTAAATATTACAGCGATTTAACTCTAAATACCCATTAGAACACATCAACAGCTTAATTCAGTGGTTTGTGAGCAGTTCTTGTAAAAGAAAAGCTTGCACCCTTCAGCGAGTACAAGCCGTCAGCACGAACTCTCTCTGTATGTGCTCATAAACAACATAACTTGCACGAATTAGAACGCCTTTAAAATTAATATATTTCAGCGATTTATTTGTAAATACCCATTAGAACACATCAACAAATCAGCCTTTTGTGATCTGTTTTATTTCAAAGTTAAGTTAGCTCCGAGCCGTGAAGCTCATCTGTATAACACACATTTGCTGAAGACTGCTTTAACGTTACCCGACTGAGAATTATACATGACTGCACGTCTTTTAAAAGCATTTAAATAAAAACACTCCAGCGATCCAACACAATAAATATACAAGAATATTTTAAAGAACAACATTAGCTGCAAATGAGCTATTCAATAGGTTTCACTAACGAACATGTTCCCAAGCTGTGACCCACACTTTCAATTTGACTTCGGTGGAAAATGCATATAAATAACGCCTTTAAAATTACAATATTCCAGCCATTTAATTTTAAATACCCATTAGAACACATCAAGACCTGAATTCAGCTGTTTGAGCGAATTTATTCAAAACCCTAAGCATTTCCTTCACCGCGTACAGATTGCTTTCAACGAGTATAAATGGAGACGAACGATATAATTTGGACGAATTAGAATGCCTTTAAAATTACAATATTGCAGCGATTTAATTCATTCCACCCATTAGAAAATATCAACAGCTAAATGCAGTTGTTTGTGAGTATTTTTTTTTCCATACAGAGAGCGCTGTGTTCAGCAGTGTAGACATGAGCTCCGAGATGTCTGTCTGAGAATTATACATGACTGAACGTCTTTTAAAGGCATGTAAATACAAACACTCCAGCGATTGCACACAATACATATAGAAGAATATTTTAAAGACCTGCATTGGGTGCAAATGACTTTTTTCATAGGCTTAACTAACAGGAGATGCACGGCTGCATTTATGTGTCTGTTAACAAAGACATCATTTGCACGTCTTTTAAAGGTATTTAAATTCAAACACTCCAGCGATTAAACACAATAATAGTAGAGTAATATACTACACAGCTTAAATGCTTGCTTATTTCTGCTTTTAGGCTCAACCGCACAGCAACGCGTCGTGGCTTTCAAGCACCCGCTGCACACTTGTTGTATGGCAAGCCGGATTAACCTAAAATACACATAAATCCTCTATGGCAAGCTGTTTAGCCTAAAATATACTAAGCATTACTTATCGTAATAGCATTTTTACTAGCAACAATTCAATCAGAGAGCTCTAAGTGTTCTGGGCTGGCCCTTTTGCCCGAAGGCTGCCCGGTTTGCTTCTCCAAGCCAACATTTAAAGTTTGTCATCGAACTTTAGCTTCTAGTTATTATTATTATTATTAAAATTCTTCTGAGACTAAAATTCTATACGCTACTCCTCCTAGAGCTTTAAGCCTACAAGCCCCAAACTCGGCGGAGCCCTGGGCCCTGGTCACGAAAGTGTTGCTATATCTTTTTGGAATGATCAGACTTACAGTTGATTTAATATTAATTTTTTTATATTAAAAATTCCTAAAATTTCGCCCTCTAATGGAGCAATACCTCTCCACTGAATGGAAATATGTCCCATAGAATTGAATGGGCTGAGAAAAAGGCGCCCTCTAAAGGAGTAAATCCTCTCTACTCAACAGGAGATCGCTGAGCTCTGACCTACTTTCACTTTGACTTAGGTGGAAAATGCAAATAAATAACGCCTTTAAAATTAAAATATTCCAGCGATTTAATTGTAAATACCCATTAGAACACACCAAGACCTGAATTCAGCTATTTGAGCTAATTTATTCAAAACTCTAAGCATTTCCTTCACCGTGTACAGCTTCAGCACGTACTCTCTCTGTATATCTGCTCACAAACGACCTAATTTGCTCGAATTAGAACGCCTTTAAAATTAAAATATTACAGCGATTTAACTCTAAATACCCATTACAACACATCAACAGCTAAATCAGTTTGTGATCTGTTTTATTTCAAAGTTGAAGCAGTGTCTTCAGCAAATGTGTTACACAGACAAGATTCACGGCTCGGAGCTAACTTACGTTACCCGACTGAGAATTATACATGACTGCACGTCTTTTAAAAGCATTTAAATAAAAACACTCCAGCGATTGTACACAATAAATATAGAAGAATATTTTAAAGAGCTACATTGGGTGTAAATTAGCTATTTCAAACGTTTTACTAACGAACATGAGATGTACGGCTGCATTATCAGTCTGTCAACAAATACATAATTTGCACGTCTTTTAAAGGCATTTAAATAAAAACACTCCAGCGATTGCACACAATAAATATAGAAGAATATTTTAAAGAGCCGCATTGAATGCAAATGACCTGTTTCAAAGGTTTTTAATAACGAACATGAGATGCACGGCTGCATCCGTCTGTGTCAACAAAGAATTCATTTGCACGTCTTTTAAAGGTAATCAAATAAAAACATTCCAGCGATTGCACACAATAAATATAGAAGAATATTTTAAAGAGCTGCATTGAGTGTAAATGAGCTATTTCAAACGTTTCACTAACGAACATGAGATGCACGGCTGCATTTATGTGTCTGTTAACAAAGACATCATTTGCACGACTTTTAAAGGTATTTTAATACAAACACTCCAGCGATTCAACACAATAATAGTACAGTCATATAATAAAAAGGTTAAATGCTTGCTTATTTCTGCTTTTCGCCTCAACCGCACAGCAACGCGTCGTGGCTTTGAAGCAGGCGCTGCACGAATCTTAAGATATGGCAAGCCGTTTTAACCTAAAATATACTAAGCATTACTTATCGTAATAGCATTTTTACTAGCAACAATTCAATTACAGAGCTCTAAGTGTTCTGGGCTGACCATTTTGCCCGAAGGCTGCCCAATTTGGCTCTCCAAGCCAACATTTAAAGTTTGTCATCGAACTTTAGCTTCTAGT
Source organism: Garra rufa (assembly GCF_049309525.1). Lineage (NCBI taxonomy): Eukaryota > Metazoa > Chordata > Actinopteri > Cypriniformes > Cyprinidae > Garra > Garra rufa. The sequence goes on from NC_133379.1 coordinate 337,818, forward strand.
TATGTTGGCTTGGAGAAGCCAACATATTGTTATGCTATTTAAACTTATTATTATTATTAAACTTCTTCTGAGACTAAAATTCTATACGCTACTCCTCCTAGAGCTTTAAGGCTACAAGCCCCAAACTCGGCGGAGCCCTGGGCCCTGGTCACCAAAGTGTTGCTATATCTTTTTGGAATGATCAGACTTACAGTTGATTTAATATTAATTTTTTTACATGAAAAATTTCTATGGGATTTCAATGGGCTGAGAAAAAATGCGCCATCTAAAGGCGCAATACCTCTCCACTGAAGAGGCGGGACTCAAACCTCTTGCTTACAGTCACTCTGAAATCGGTGGAAATACAAATAAATACCGCTTTTTAAAATTTAAATATTACAGCGATTTAACTCTAAATACCCATTAGAACACATCAACAGCTAAATTCAGTGGTTTGAGAGCAGTTCTTGTAAAAGGAAAGCTTGCACCCTTCAGCGAGTATACAAGCCGTCAGCACGAACTCTCTCTGTATGTGCTCACAAACAACATAAATTGCACGAATTAGAACGCCTTTAAAATAAATATATTTCAGCGATTTGTTTGTAAATACCCATTAGAACACATCAACAAATCAGCCTTTTGTGATCTGTTTTATTTCAAAGTTAAAGCACTGTCTTCAGCAAATGTGTTATACAGACGAGCTTTCACGGATCGGAGCTAACCTGACTGGCATTATACATGACTGCACGTCTTTTAAAAGCATTTAAATAAAAACACTCCAGCGATCCAACACAATAAATATACAAGAATATTTTAAAGAACTACATTAGCTGCAAATGAGCTGTTCAATAGGTTTCACTAACGAACATGTTACCGAGATGACACTTACTTTCACTTTGATTTCGGTGGAAAATGCATATAAATAACGCCTTTAAAAATACAATATTCCAGCCATTTAATTGTAAATACCCATTACAAACACATCAAGACCTGAATTCAGCTGTTTGAGCGAATTTATTGAAACCCCTAAGCATTTCCTTCACCGCGTACAGATTGCTTTCAACGAGTTTACATGGATACGAACGACATAATTTGCACAAATTTGACCGCCTTTAAAATTACAATATTGCGGCGATTTAATTCAGTCCACCCATTAGAAAATATCAACAGCTAAATGCAGTTGTTTGTGACTATTTTTTTTTTTTCATACAGAAAGCGCTGCATTCAGCAGTGTGTTAGACATGAGCTCCGAGATGTCCGACTGAGAATTATACATGACTGCACGTCTTTTAAAGGCATTTAAATAAAAACACTCCAGCGATTCAACACAATAAATATAGAAGAATATTTTAAAGACCTGCATTGGGTGCAAATGACGTTTTTCATAGGCTTAACTAACATGAGATGCACGGCTGCATTTATGTGTCTGTTAACAAAGACATCATTTGCACGTCTTTAAAAGGTATTTTAATACAAACACTCCAGCGATTCAACACAATAATAGTTCAGTCATATAATAAAAAGTTTAAATGCTTGCTTATTTCTGCTTTTCGGCTCAACCGCACGGCAACGCAACGCGGCTTTGAAGCAGGCGCTCATCACTTATTCCAGTATGGCAAGCCGTTTTAACCTAAAATACACATTAATCCACTATGGTGTTCTGGGCTGGCCCTTTTGCCCGAAGGCTGCCCGGTTTGCTTCTCCAAGCCAACATTTAAAGTTTGTCATCGAACTTTAGCTTCTAGTTATTATTAAAATTCTTCTGAGACTAAAATTCTATACGCTACTCCTCCTAGAGCTTTAAGGCTACAAGCCCCAAACTTGGCAGAGACCTGGGCCCTTGTCCCGAAAGTGTTGCTATATCTATTTGGACTGATCAGATTTACAGTTGATTTATTATTAATTTTTTTTACATTAAAAATTCCTAAAATTTCGCCCTCTAATGGAGCAATACCTCTCCACTGAATGGAACTCTCCACTGAATGGAAATATGTCCCATAGATTTGAATGGGCTGAGAAAAAAAGCGCCCTCTAAAGGAGTAATTCCTCTCTACTCAACAGGAGATCGCTGAGCTCTGACCAACTTCCACTTTGACTTCGATGGAAAATGCAAATAAATAACGCCTTTAAAATTAAAATATTCCAGCGATTTAATTGTAAATACCCATTAGAACACATCAAGACCTGAATTCAGCTATTTGAGCTAATTTATTCAAAACTCTAAGCATTCCTTCACCGTGTACAGCTTCAGCACGTACTCTCTCTGTATATCTGCTCACAAACGACCTAATTTGCACGAATTAGAACGCCTTTAAAATTAAAATATTACAGCGATTTAACTCTAAATACCCATTACAACACATCAACAGCTAAATCAGTTTGTGATCTGTTTTATTTCAAAGTTGAAGTGTCTTCAGCAAATGTGTTACACAGACGAGCTTCACGGCTCGGAGCTAACTTACCCGACTGAGAATTATACATGACTGAACGTCTTTTAAAAGCATTTAAATAAAAACACTCCAGCGATTGTACACTATAAATATAGAAGAATATTTTAAAGAGCTACATTGGGTGTAAATGAGCTATTTCAAACGTTTTACTAACGAACATGAGATGTATGGCTGCATTATCAGTCTGTCAACAAATACATCATTTGCACGTCTTTTAAAGGCATTTAAATAAAAACACTCCAGCGATTGCACACAATAAATATAGAAGAATATTTTAAAGAGCCGCATTGAATGCAAGTGACCTGTTTCAAAGGTTTTTAACGAACATGAGATGTAAGGCTGCATTATCAGTCTGTCAACAAAGAATTCATTTGCACGTCTTTTAAAGGTAATCAAATAAAAACATTCCAGCGATTGCACACAATAAATATAGAAGAATATTTTAAAGAGCTGCATTGAGTGCAAATGAGCTGTTTGCACTGCTCAGTTCTTCGTCTGCATCATCAAAGACATCATTTGCATGTCTTTTAAAGGTATTTAAATACAAAAACTGCCGCGATTTAACACAATAATAGTATAGTAATATATTACAAAGGTTAAATGCTTGCTTATTTCTGCTTTTCGGCTCAACCGCACAGCAACGCGACGCGGCTTTGAAGCAGGCGCTCATCACATATTCTAGTATGGCAAGCCGTTTTAACCTAAAATCCACACACGATCCACTATGGCAAGCTGTTTTAGCCTAAAATATACTAAGCATTTCTAGTCGTACTGCCATTTTTACTAGCAACAATTCAATTACAGAGCTCTAAGTGTTCTGGGCTGGCCCTTTTGCCCGAAGGCTGCCCAATTTGGCTCTCCAAGCCAACATTTAAAGTTTGTCATCGAACTTTAGCTTCTAGTTATGTTGGCTTGGAGAGCCAACATACTGTTATGCTATTTAAACTTATTATTATTATTATTATATTTTATTATTCTTATGACCTAAAGAAATTTCTGACAGCTACTCCTCCGAGGCCTTTGAAGCCACAAGGCCCAAACTTGGCAGAGACCTGGGCCCTTGTCCCGAAATAGTTGCTATATCTATTTGGACTGATCAGATGTACAGTTGATTTATTATTAATTTTTGAATATGACAAATTTCCCAATGAATTACATGGGCTGAGAAAAAATGCGCCCTCTAACAGTAATACCTCTCGACTGAAGAGGCGGGACTCAAACCTCTTACTTACAGTCACTCTGAAATCCGTGGAAATACAAATAAATATCGCCTTAAAAATGTCATTATTACAGCGATTTAACTCTAAATACCCATTAGAACATATCAACAGCTAAATTCAGTGGTTTGTGAGTAGTTCTTGTAAAAGAAAAGCTCGCACCCTTCAGCGCTTATACAAGCCGTCAGCACTAGGCTACTCTCTCTCTACATGTGCTCACAAACAACATAAATTGCACGAATTAGAACGCCTTTAAAATAAATATATTTCAGCGATTTATTTGTAAATACCCATTAGAACACATCAACAAATCAGCCTTTTGTGATCTGTTTTATTTCAAAGTTAAAGCACTGTCTTCAGCAAATGTGTTACAGACGAGCTTTCACGGCTCGGAGCTAACTTACCAGACTGAGAATTATGACTGCACGTCTTTTAAAAGCATTTAAATAAAAACACTCCAGCGATCCAACACAATAAATATACAAGAATATTTTAAAGAACTACATTAGCTGCAAATTAGCTTTTCAATAAGTTTCACTAACGAACATGTTACCGAGCTGTGACTTACTTTCACTTTGAACTCGGTGGAAAATGCATATAAATAATGCCTTTAAAATTACAATATTCCAGCCATTTAATTGTAAATACCCATTAGAACACATCAAGACCTGAATTCAGCTGTTTGAGCGAATTTATTGAAAACCCTAAGCATTTCCTTCACCGCGTACAGATTGCTTTCAACGAGTATACATGGAGATGAACAACATAATTTGCACGAATTAGAACGCCTTTAAAATTACAATATTGCAGCGATTTAATTCAGTCCACCCATTAGAAAATATCAACAGCTAAATGCAGTTGTTTGTGAGCATTTTGTTTTCATACAGAGAGCGCTGCGTTCAGCAGTGTGTTAGACATGAGCTCCGAGATGTCCGTCTGAGAATTATACATGACTGCACGTCTTTTAAAGGCATTTAAATAAAAACACTCCAGCGATCCAACACAATAAATATAGAAGAATATTTTAAAGACCTGCATTGGGTGCAAATGACGTTTTTCATAGGCTTAATTAACTAACATGAGATGCACGGCTGCATTTATGTGTCTGTTAACAAAGACATCATTTGCACGTCTTTTAAAGGTATTTTAATACAAACACTCCAGCGATTAAACACAATAATAGTACAGTCATATAATAAAAAGGTTAAATGATTGCTTATTTCTGCTTTTCGCCTCAACCGCACAGCAACGCGTCGTGGCTTTGAAGCAGGCGCTGCAAGAATCTTAAGATATGGCAAGCCGTTTTAACCTAAAATACACATATTAATCAACTATGGCAAGCTGTGTTAGCCTAAAATATACTAAGCATTACTTATCGTAATAGCATTTTTACTAGTAACAATTGAATTACAGAGCTCTAAGTGGTCTGGGCTGGCCCTTTTGCCCGAAGGCTGCCCAATTTGGCTCTCCAAGCCAACATTTAAAGTTTGTCATCGAACTTTAGCTTCTAGTTATGTTGGCTTGGAGAGCCAACATACTGTTATGCTATTTAAACTTATTATTATTATTATATGTTATTATTCTTATGGTACACGAATTTACAAACGCTACTCCTCCTAGGGCTTGAATGCCACAAGCCCCAAACTTGGCAGATACCTGGGTCCTGCTCTGAAGTTAGTTGCTATATCTTTTTAGACTGATCAGACTTACAGTTGATTTATTATTAATTTTTGAATATGACACATTTCCCAATGAATTACATGGGCTGAGAAAAAATGCGCCCTCTAACAGTAATACCTCTCGACTGAAGAGGCGGGACTCAAACCTCTCACTTACAGATCTTTACTCTGAAATCGGTGGAAATACAAATAAATATCGCCTTAAAAATTTAATTATTACAGCGATTTAACTCTAAATACCCATTAGAACATATCAACAGTTAAATTCAGTGGTTTTATAGTTCTTGTAAAAGAAAAGCTCGCACCCTTCAGCGCTTATACAAGCCGTCAGCACTAGGCTACTCTCTCTGTGCATGTGCTCACAAACAACATAAATTGCACGAATTAGAACGCCTTTAAAATAAATATATTTCAGCGATTTGTTTGTAAATACTCATTAGAACACATCAACAAATCAGCCTTTTGTGATCTGTTTTATTTCAAAGTTAAAGCACTGTCTTCAGCAAATGTGTTACACAGACGAGCTTTCACGGCTCGGAGCTAACTTACCCGACTGAGAATAATACATGACTGAACGTCTTTTAAAAGCATTTAAATAAAAACACTCCAGCGATCCAACACAATAAATATACAAGAATATTTTAAAGAACTACATTAGCTGCAAATGAGCTATTCAATAGGTTTCACTAACGATCATGTTACCGAGCTGTGACCTATACTTTCACTTTGACTTCGGTGGAAAATGCATATAAATAACGCCTTTAAAATTACAATATTCCAGCCATTTAATTGTAAATACCCATTAGAACACATCAAGACCTGAATTCAGCTGTTTGAGTGAAATTATTGAAACCCCTAAGCATTTCCTTCACCGCGTACAGATTGCTTTCAACGAGTTTACATGGAGACGAACGACATAATTTGCACGAATTAGAACGCCTTTAAAATTACAATATTGCAGCGATTTAATTCAGTCCACCCATTAGAAAATATCAACAGCTAAATGCAGTTGTTTGTGAGCATTTTGTTTTCATACAGAGAGCGCTGCGTTCAGCTGTGTGTTAGACATGAGCTCCGAGATGTCCGACTGACAATTATACATGACTGCACGTCTTTTAAAGGCATTTAAATACAAACACTCCAGCGATTGCACACAATAAATATAGAAGAATATTTTAAAGACCTACATTGGGTGCAAATGACTTTTTTCATAGGCTTAACTAACATTGGATGCACTGCTCAGTCTTCGTCTGCATCATCAAACACATCATTTGCACGTCTTTTAATGGTATTTAAATACAAACACTCCAGCGATTAAACACAATAATAGTAGAGTAATATAATACACAGCTTAAATGCTTGCTTATTTCTGCTTTTAGGCTCAACCGCACAGCAACGCGTCGTGGGTTTCAAGCATGCGCTGCAAACTTGTTGTATGGCAAGCCGTTTTAACGTAAAATCCACACACGATCCTCTATGTTTTAGCCTAAAATATACTAAGCATTTCTTGTCGTACTGCCATTTTTACTAGCAACAATTCAATCAGAGAGCTCTAAGTGTTCTGGGCTGGCCCTTTTGCCCCAAGGCTGCCCAATTTGGCTCTCCAAGCCAACATTTAAAGTTTGTCATCGAACTTTAGCTTCTAGTTATGTTGGCTTGGAGAAGCCAACATATTGTTATGCTATTTAAACTTATTATTATATTTTATTATTCTTATGACCTAAAGGAATTTCTGACAGCTACTCCTCCGAGGCCTTTGAAGCCACAAGGCCCAAACTTGGCAGAGACCTGGGCCCTTGTCCCGAAAGAGTTGCTATATCTATTTGGACTGATCAGATGTACAGTTGATTTATTATTAATTTTTGAATATGACAAATTTCCCAATGAATTACATGGGCTGAGAAAAAATGCGCCCTCTAACAGTAATACCTCTCGACTGAAGAGGCGGGACTCAAACCTCTTACTTACAGTCACTCTGAAAACGGTGGAAATACAAATAAATACCGCCTTAAAAATGTAAATATTACAGCGATTTAACTCTAAATACCCATTAGAACATATCAACAGCTAAATTCAGTGGTTTGTGAGTAGTTCTTGTAAAAGAAAAGATCGCACCCTTCAGCACTTATACAAGCCGTAAGCACTAGGCTTCTCTCTCTCTCGACATGTGCTCACAAACAACATAAATTGCACGAATTAGAACGCCTTTAAAATAAATATATTTCAGCGATTTGTTTGTAAATACCCATTAGAACACATCAACAAATCAGCCTTTTGTGATCTGTTTTATTTCAAAGTTAAAGCACTGTCTTCAGCAAATGTGTTATACAGACAAGCTTTCACGGATCGGAGCTAACCTGACTGAGAATTATACATGACTGCACGTCTTTTAAAAGCATTTACATAAAAACACTCCAGCGATCCAACACAATAAATATACAAGAATATTTTAAAGAACTACATTAGCTGCAAATGAGCTGTTCAATAGGTTTCACTAACGAACATGTTACCGAGCTGAGACTTACTTTCACTTTGATTTCGGTGGAAAATGCATATAAATAACGCCTTTAAAATTACAATACTCCAGCCATTTAATTGTAAATACCCATTAGAAACACATCAAGACCTGAATTCAGCTGTTTGAGCGAATTTATTGAAACCCCTAAGCATTTCCTTCACCGCGTACAGATTGCTTTCAACGAGTTTACATGGAGACGAACGACATAATTTGCACAAATTTGACCGCCTTTAAAATTATAATATTGCAGCGATTTAATTCAGTCCACCCATTACAAAATATCAACAGCTAAATGCAGTTGTTCGTGAGTATTTTTTTTTCATACAGAGAGCGCTGTGTTCAGCAGTGTGTTACACAAGAGCTCTGACATGTCCGACTGAGAATTATACATGACTGAACGTCTTTTAAAGGCATTTAAATACAAACACTCCAGCGATTAAACACAATAATAGTACAATAATATATTACAAAGCTTAAATGCTTGCTTATTTCTGCTTTTCGGCTCAAACGCACAGCAACGCGTCGTGGCTTTCAACCACGCTTGTTGTATGGCAAGCCGTTTTAACCTAAAATACACATGAATCCACTATGGCAAGCTGTGTTAGCCTAAAATATACTAAGCATTACTTATGTAATAGCATTTTTACTACTAATAATTCAATCACAGAGCTCTAAGTGTTCTGGGATGGCCCTTTTGCCCGAAGGCTGCCCGGTTTGCTTCTCCAAGCCAACATTTAAAGTTTGTCATCGAACTTTAGCTTCTAGTTATTATTAAACTTCTTCTGAGACTAAAATTCTATACGCTACTCCTCCTAGAGCTTTAAGGCTACAAGCCCCAAACTCTGCGGAGCCCTGGGCCCTGGTCACGAAAGTGTTGCTATATCTTTTTGGAATGATCAGACTTACAGTTGATTTAATATTAATTTTTTTACATGAAAAATTTCTATGGGATTTCAATGGGCTGAGAAAAAATGCGCCATCTAAAGGCGCAATACCTCTCCACTGAAGAGGCGGGACTCAAACCCCTTGCTTACAGTCACTCTGAAATCGGTGGAAATACAAATAAATACCGCTTTTTAAAATTTAAATATTACAGCGATTTAACTCTAAATACCCATTAGAACACATCAACAGCTAAATTCAGTGGTTTGAGAGCAGTTCTTGTAAAAGGAAAGCTTGCACCCTTCAGCGAGTATACAAGCCGTCAGCACGAACTCTCTCTGTATGTGCTCATAAACAAAATAATTTGCACGAATTAGAACGCCTTTAAAATTAATATATTTCAGCGATTTATTTGTAAATACCCATTAGAGCACATCAACAAATCAGCCTTTTGTGATCTGTTTTATTTCAAAGTTAACTTAGCTCCGAGCCGTGAAGCTCGTCTGTATAACACACATTTGCTGAAGACAGTGCTTTAACGTTACCCGACTGAGAATTAGACTGCACGTCTTTTAAAAGCATTTAAATAAAAACACTCCAGCGATCCAACACAATAAATATAAAAGAATATTTTAAAGAACTACATTAGCTGCAAATGAGGTATTCAATAGGTTTCACTAACGAACTGTGACCCACACTTTCACTTTGACTTCGGTGGAAAATGCATATAAATAACGCCTTTAAAATTACAATATTCCAGCCATTTAATTTTAAATACCCATTAGAACACATCAAGACCTGAATTCAGCTGTTTGAGCGAATTTATTCAAAACCCTAAGCATTTCCTTCACCGCGTACAGACTGCTTTCAACGAGTTTACATGGAGACGAACGACATAATTTGCACGAATTAGAACGCCTTTAAAATTACAATATTGCAGCGATTTAATTCATTCCACCCATTAGAAAATATCAACAGCTAAATGCAGTTGTTTGTGAGTATTTTTTTTTTCATACAGAGAGCGCTGCGTTCAGCAGTGACATGAGCTCCGAGATGTCCGACTGAGAATTATACATGACTGAACGTCTTTTAAAGGCATGTAAATACAAACACTCCAGCGATTGCACACAATAAATATAGAAGAATATTTTAAAGACCTGAATTGAGTGCAAATGACTTTTTTCATAGGCTTAACTAACTAACATGAGATGCACGGCTGCATTTATGTGTCTGTTAACAAAGACATCATTTGCACGTCTTTTAAAGGTATTTTAATACAAACACTCCAGCGATTCCACACAATAAATATAGAAGAATATTTTAAAGACCTACATTGAGTGCAAATGACTTTTTTCACAGGCTTAACTAACTAACATTGAATGCACTGCTCAGTCTTCATCTGCATCAAAGACATCAGTTGCACGTCTTTTAAATGTATTTAAATACAAACACTCCAGCGATTAAACACAATAATAGTAGAGTAATATATTACACAGCTTAAATGCTTGCTTATTTCTGCTTTTAGGCTCAACCGCACAGCAACGTGTCATGGCTTTCAAGCACCCGCTGCACACTTGTTGTATGGCAAGCCGTTTTAACCTAAAATACACATAAATCCTCTATGGCAAGCTGTTTTAGCCTAAAATATACTAAGCATTACTTATCGTAATAGCATTTTTACTAGCAACAATTCAATCAGAGAGCTCTAAGTGTTCTGGGCTGGCCCTTTTGCCCGAAGGCTGCCCGGTTTGCTTCTCCAAGCCAACATTTAAAGTTTGTCATCGAACTTTAGCTTCTAGTTATGTTGGCTTGGAGAAGCCAACATATTGTTATGCTATTTAAACTTATTATTATTATTAAACTTCTTCTGAGACTAAAATTCTATACGCTACTCCTCCTAGAGCTTTAAGGCTACAAGCCCCAAACTCGGCGGAGCCCTGGGCCCTGGTCACGAAAGTGTTGCTATATCTTTTTGGAATGATCAGACTTACAGTTGATTTAATATTAATTTTTTTACATGAAAAATGTATATAGGATTTCAATGGGCTGAGAAAAAATGCGCCATCTAGAGGCGCAATACCTCTCCACTGAAGAGGCGGGACTCAAAGCTCTTACTTGCAGTCACTCTGAAATCGGTGGAAATACAAATAAATACCGCTTTAAAAATTTAAATATTACAGCGATTTAACTCTAAATACCCATTAGAACACATCAACAGCTACATTCAGCTGTGAGCTGTTTTGTGTAAAAGTTAAACCGATGTCTTTACAGAGTGTGTTACAGATGAGCTTCACATCTCCGTCTGAGAATTATACATGACTGCACGTCTTTTAAAAGCATTTAAATAAAAACACTCCAGCGATCCAACACAATAAATATACAAGAATATTTTAAAGGACTACATTAGCTGCAAATGAGCTGTTCAATAGGTTTCACTAACGAACATGTTACCGAGCTGTGACCCATACTTTCACTTTGACTTCGGTGGAAAATGCATATAAATAACGCCTTTAAAATTACAATATTCCAGCCATTTAATTTTAAAAACCCATTAGAACACATCAAGACCTGAATTCAGCTGTTTGAGCGAATTTATTCAAAACCCTAAGCATTTCCTTCACCGCGTACAGATTGCTTTCAACGAGTATACATGGAGACGAACGACATAATTTGCACGAATTAGAACGCCTTTAAAATTACAATATTGCAGCGGTTTAATTCATTCCACCCATTAGAAAATATCAACAGCTAAATGCAGTTGTTTGTGAGTATTTTTTTTTTCATACAGAGAGCGCTGTGTTCAGCAGTGTAGACATGAGCTCCGAGATGTCCGTCTGAGAATTATACATGACTGAACGTCTTTTAAATGCATGTAAATACAAACACTCCAGCGATTGCACACAATAAATATCGAAGAATATTTTAAAGACCTACATTGGGTGCAAATGACTTTTTTCATAGGCTTAACTAACTAACATTGAATGCACTGCTCAGTCTTCATCTGCATCATCAAAGACATCATTTGCACGTCTTTTAAAGGTATTTAAATACAAACACTCCAGCGATTAAACACAATAATAGTAGAGTAATATATTACACAGCTTAAATGCTTGCTTATTTCTGCTTTTAGGCTCAACCGCACAGCAACGCGTCGTGGCTTTCAAGCACGCGCTGCACAGTTGTTGTATGGCAAGCCGTTTTAACCTAAAATACACATAAATCCTCTATGGCAAGCTGTTTTAGCCTAAAATATACTAAGCATTACTTATCGTAATAGCATTTTTACTAACAACAATTCAATCAGAGAGCTCTAAGTGTTCTGGGCTGGCCCTTTTGCCCAAAGGCTGCCCGGTTTGCTTCTCCAAGCCAACATTTAAAGTTTGTCATCGAACTTTAGCTTCTAGTTATTATTAAAATTCTTCTGAGACTAAAATTCTATACGCTACTCCTCCTAGAGCTTTAAGCCTACAAGCCCCAAACTCGGCGGAGCCCTGGGCCCTGGTCACGAAAGTGTTGCTATATCTTTTTGGAATGATCAGACTTACAGTTGATTTAATATTAATTTTTTTATATTAAAAATTCCTAAAATTTCGCCCTCTAATGGAGCAATACCTCTCCACTGAATGGAAATATGTCCCATAGAATTGAATGGGCTGAGAAAAAGGCGCCCTCTAAAGGAGTAAATCCTCTCTACTCAACAGGAGATCGCTGAGCTCTGACCTACTTTCACTTTGACTTAGGTGGAAAATGCAAATAAATAACGCCTTTAAAATTAAAATATTCCAGCGATTTAATTGTAAATACCCATTAGAACACACCAAGACCTGAATTCAGCTATTTGAGCTAATTTATTCAAAACTCTAAGCATTTCCTTCACCGTGTACAGCTTCAGCACGTACTCTCTCTGTATATCTGCTCACAAACGACATGATTTGCTCGAATTAGAACGCCTTTAAAATTAAAATATTACAGCGATTTAACTCTAAATACCCATTACAACACATCAACAGCTAAATCAGTTTGTGATCTGTTTTATTTCAAAGTTGAAGCAGTGTCTTCAGCAAATGTATTACACAGACGAGCTTCACGGCTCGGAGCTAACTTACGTTACCCGACTGAGAATTATACATGACTGCACGTCTTTTAAAAGCATTTAAATAAAAACACTCCAGCGATTGTACACAATAAATATAGAAGAATATTTTAAAGAGCTACATTGGGTGTAAATTAGCTATTTCAAACGTTTTACTAACGAACATGAGATGTACGGCTGCATTATCAGTCTGTCAACAAATACATAATTTGCACGTCTTTTAAAGGCATTTAAATAAAAACACTCCAGCGATTGCACACAATAAATATAGAAGAATATTTTAAAGAGCCGCATTGAATGCAAATGACCTGTTTCAAAGGTTTTTAATAACGAACATGAGATGCAAGGCTGCATCCGTCTGTGTCAACAAAGAATTCATTTGCACGTCTTTTAAAGGTAATCAAATAAAAACATTCCAGCGATTGCACACAATAAATATAGAAGAATATTTTAAAGAGCTACATTGGGTGTAAATGAGCTATTTCAAACGTTTTACTAACGAACATGAGATGTACGGCTGCATCCCTCTGTCAACAAAGAATTCATTTGCACGTCTTTTAAAGGTAATCAAATAAAAACATTCCAGCGATTGCACACAATAAATATAGAAGAATATTTTAAAGAGCTGCATTGAGTGTAAATGAGCTATTTCAAACGTTTCACTAACGAACATGAGATGCACGGCTGCATTTATGTGTCTGTTAACAAAGACATCATTTGCACGACTTTTAAAGGTATTTTAATACAAACACTCCAGCGATTCAACACAATAATAGTACAGTCATATAATAAAAAGGTTAAATGCTTGCTTATTTCTGCTTTTTGCCTCAACCGCACTGCAACGCGTCGTGGCTTTGAAGCAAGCGCTGCACGAATCTCGTATGGCAAGCCGTTTTAACCTAAAATACACATATTAATCCACTATGGCAAGCTGTTTTAGCCTAAAATATACTAAGCATTACTTATCGTAATAGCATTTTTACTAGCAACAATTCAATTACAGAGCTCTAAGTGTTCTGGGCTGGCCCTTTTGCCCCAAGGATGCCCAATTTGGCTCTCCAAGCCAACATTTAAAGTTTGTCATCGAACTTTAGCTTCTAGTTATATGTTATTATTCTTATGGTACACGAATTTACAAACGCTACTCCTCCTAGGGCTTGAATGCCACAAGCCCCAAACTTGGCAGATACCTGGGTCCTGCTCTAAAGTTAGTTGCTATATCTTTTTAGACTGATCAGACTTACAGTTGATTTATTATCAATTTTTGAATATGACACATTTCCCAATGAATTACATGGGCTGAGAAAAAATGCGCCCTCTAACAGTAATACCTCTCGACTGAAGAGGCGGGACTCAAACCTCTCACTTACAGTCACTCTGAAATCGGTGGAAATACAAATAAATATCGCCTTCAAAATTTAATTATTACAGCGATTTAACTCTAAATACCCATTAGAACATATCAACAGTTAAATTCAGTGGTTTTATAGTTCTTGTAAAAGAAAAGCTCGCACCCTTCAGCGCTTATACAAGCCGTCAGCACTAGGCTACTCTCTCTGTGCATGTGCTCACAAACAACATAAATTGCACGAATTAGAACGCCTTTAAAATAAATATATTTCAGCGATTTGTTTGTAAATACTCATTAGAACACATCAACAAATCAGCCTTTTGTGATCTGTTTTATTTCAAAGTTAAAGCACTGTCTTCAGCAAATGTGTTACACAGACGAGCTTTCACGGCTCGGAGCTAACTTACCCGACTGAGAATAATACATGACTGAACGTCTTTTAAAAGCATTTAAATAAAAACACTCCAGCGATCCAACACAATAAATATACAAGAATATTTTAAAGAACTACATTAGCTGCAAATGAGCTATTCAATAGGTTTCACTAACGATCATGTTACCGAGCTGTGACCTATACTTTCACTTTGACTTCGGTGGAAAATGCATATAAATAACGCCTTTAAAATTACAATATTCCAGCCATTTAATTGTAAATACCCATTAGAACACATCAAGACCTGAATTCAGCTGTTTGAGTGAATTTATTGAAACCCCTAAGCATTTCCTTCACCGCGTACAGATTGCTTTCAACGAGTTTACATGGAGACGAACGACATAATTTGCACGAATTAGAACGCCTTTAAAATTACAATATTGCAGCGATTTAATTCAGTCCACCCATTAGAAAATATCAACAGCTAAATGCAGTTGTTTGTGAGCATTTTGTTTTCATACAGAGAGCGCTGCGTTCAGCTGTGTGTTAGACATGAGCTCCGAGATGTCCGACTGACAATTATACATGACTGCACGTCTTTTAAAGGCATTTAAATACAAACACTCCAGCGATTGCACACAATAAATATAGAAGAATATTTTAAAGACCTACATTGGGTGCAAATGACTTTTTTCATAGGCTTAACTAACATTGGATGCACTGCTCAGTCTTCGTCTGCATCATCAAACACATCATTTGCACGTCTTTTAAAGGTATTTAAATACAAACACTCCAGCGATTAAACACAATAATAGTAGAGTAATATAATACACAGCTTAAATGCTTGCTTATTTCTGCTTTTAGGCTCAACCGCACAGCAACGCGTCGTGGGTTTCAAGCATGCGCTGCAAACTTGTTGTATGGCAAGCCGTTTTAACGTAAAATCCACACACGATCCTCTATGTTTTAGCCTAAAATATACTAAGCATTTCTTGTCGTACTGCCATTTTTACTAGCAACAATTCAATCAGAGAGCTCTAAGTGTTCTGGGCTGGCCCTTTTGCCCCAAGGCTGCCCAATTTGGCTCTCCAAGCCAACATTTAAAGTTTGTCATCGAACTTTAGCTTCTAGTTATGTTGGCTTGGAGAAGCCAACATATTGTTATGCTATTTAAACTTATTATTATATTTTATTATTCTTATGACCTAAAGGAATTTCTGACAGCTACTCCTCCGAGGCCTTTGAAGCCACAAGGCCCAAACTTGGCAGAGACCTGGGCCCTTGTCCCGAAAGAGTTGCTATATCTATTTGGACTGATCAGATGTACAGTTGATTTATTATTAATTTTTGAATATGACAAATTTCCCAATGAATTACATGGGCTGAGAAAAAATGCGCCCTCTAACAGTAATACCTCTCGACTGAAGAGGCGGGACTCAAACCTCTTACTTACAGTCACTCTGAAAACGGTGGAAATACAAATAAATACCGCCTTAAAAATGTAAATATTACAGCGATTTAACTCTAAATACCCATTAGAACATATCAACAGCTAAATTCAGTGGTTTGTGAGTAGTTCTTGTAAAAGAAAAGATCGCACCCTTCAGCACTTATACAAGCCGTAAGCACTAGGCTTCTCTCTCTCTCGACATGTGCTCACAAACAACATAAATTGCACGAATTAGAACGCCTTTAAAATAAATATATTTCAGCGATTTGTTTGTAAATACCCATTAGAACACATCAACAAATCAGCCTTTTGTGATCTGTTTTATTTCAAAGTTAAAGCACTGTCTTCAGCAAATGTGTTATACAGACAAGCTTTCACGGATCGGAGCTAACCTGACTGAGAATTATACATGACTGCACGTCTTTTAAAAGCATTTACATAAAAACACTCCAGCGATCCAACACAATAAATATACAAGAATATTTTAAAGAACTACATTAGCTGCAAATGAGCTGTTCAATAGGTTTCACTAACGAACATGTTACCGAGCTGAGACTTACTTTCACTTTGATTTCGGTGGAAAATGCATATAAATAACGCCTTTAAAATTACAATACTCCAGCCATTTAATTGTAAATACCCATTAGAAACACATCAAGACCTGAATTCAGCTGTTTGAGCGAATTTATTGAAACCCCTAAGCATTTCCTTCACCGCGTACAGATTGCTTTCAACGAGTTTACATGGAGACGAACGACATAATTTGCACAAATTTGACCGCCTTTAAAATTATAATATTGCAGCGATTTAATTCAGTCCACCCATTACAAAATATCAACAGCTAAATGCAGTTGTTTGTGACTATTTTTTTTTTCATACAGAAAGCGCTGCATTCAGCAGTGTGTTAGACATGATGAGCTCCGAGATGTCCGACTGAGAATTATAAATGACTGCACGTCTTTTAAAGGCATTTAAATAAAAACACTCCAGCGATTCAACACAATAAATATAGAAGAATATTTTAAAGACCTGCATTGGGTGAAAATGACGTTATTCATAGGCTTAACTAACATGAGATGCACGGCTGCATTTATGTGTCTGTTAACAAAGACATCATTTGCACGTCTTTTAAAGGTATTTTAATACAAACACTCCAGCGATTCAACACAATAATAGTTCAGTCATATAATAAAAAGTTTAAATGCTTGCTTATTTCTGCTTTTCGGCTCAACCGCACGGCAACGCGACGCGGCTTTGAAGCAGGCGCTCATCACTTATTCCAGTATGGCAAGCCGTTTTAACCTAAAATACACATATTAATCCACTATGGTGTTCTGGGCTGGCCCTTTTACCCGAAGGCTGCCCGGTTTGCTTCTCCAAGCCAACATTTAAAGTTTGTCATCGAACTTTAGCTTCTAGTTATTATTAAACTTCTTCTGAGACTAAAATTCTATACGCTACTCCTCCTAGAGCTTTAAGGCTACAAGCCCCAAACTCGACAGAGCCCTGGGCCCTGACCCCGAGATTGTTGCTATATCTTTTTAGACTGATCAGACTTACAGTTGATTTATTATTAATTTTTTTTACATTAAAAATTCCTAAAATTTCGCCCTCTAATGGAGCAATATTCCAGTATGGCAAGCCGTTTTAACCTAAAATCCACACAGGATCCTCTATGGCAAGCTGTTTTAGCCTAAAATATACTAAGCATTTCTTGTCGTACTGCCATTTTTACTAGCAACAATTCAATTAGAGAGCTCTAAGTGTTCTGGGCTGGCCCTTTTGCCCCAAGGCTGCCCGGTTTGGCTCTCCAAGCCAACATTTAAAGTTTGTCATCGAACTTTAGCTTCTAGTTATGTTGGCTTGGAGAAGCCAACATATTGTTATGCTATTTAAACTTATTATGTTGGCTTGGAGAAGCCAACATATTGTTATGCTATTTAAACTTATTATTATTATTATTATTATTATTATTAAACTTCTTCTGAGACTAAAATTCTATACGCTACTCCTCCTAGAGCTTTAAGGCTACAAGCCCCAAACTCGGCGGAGCCCTGGGCCCTGGTCACGAAAGTGTTGCTATATCTTTTTGGAATGATCAGACTTACAGTTGATTTAATATTAATTTTTTTACATGAAAAATTTCTATAGGATTTCAATGGGCTGAGAAAAAATGCGCCATCTAGAGGCGCAATACCTCTCCACTGAAGAGGCGGGACTCAAACCTCTTGCTTACAGTCACTCTGAAATCGGTGGAAATACAAATAAATACCGCTTTTTAAAATTTAAATATTACAGCGATTTAACTCTAAATACCCATTAGAACATATCAACAGCTAAATTCAGTGGTTTGTGAGTAGTTCTTGTAAGAGAAAAGCTCGCACCCTTCAGCGCTTATACAAGCCGTCAGCACTAGGCTTCTCTCTCTCTCGACATGTGCTCACAAACAACATAAATTGCACGAATTAGAACGCCTTTAAAATAAATATATTTCAGCGATTTGTTTGTAAATACCCATTAGAACACATCAACAAATCAGCCTTTTGTGATCTGTTTTATTTCAAAGTTAAAGCACTGTCTTCAGCAAATGTGTTATACAGACGAGCTTTCACGGATCGGAGCTAACCTGACTGAGAATTATACATGACTGCACGTCTTTTAAAAGCATTTAAATAAAAACACTCCAGCGATTCAACACAATAAATATAGAAGAATATTTTAAAGACCTGCATTGGGTGCAAATGACGTTTTTTATAGGCTTAACTAACATGAGATGCACGGCTGCATTTATGTGTCTGTTAACAAAGACATCATTTGCACGTCTTTTAAAGGTATTTTAATACAAACACTCCGGCGATTCAACACAATAATAGTTCAGTCATATAATAAAAAGTTTAAATGCTTGCTTATTTCTGCTTTTCGGCTAAACCGCACGGCAACGCAACGCGGCTTTGAAGCAGGCGCTCATCACTTATTCCAGTATGGCAAGCCGTTTTAACCTAAAATACACATATTAATCCACTATGGTGTTCTGTGCTGGCCCTTTTGCCCGAAGGCTGCCCGGTTTGCTTCTCCAAGCCAACATTTAAAGTTTGTCATCGAACTTTAGCTTCTAGTTATTATTATTATTATTATTATTATGTTGGCTTGGAGAAGCCAACATATTGTTATGCTATTTAAACTTATTATTATTATTATTATGTTGGCTTGGAGAGCCAACATACTGTTATGCTATTTAAACTTATTATTATTATTATGTTGGCTTGGAGAAGCCAACATATTGTTATGCTATTTAAACTTATTATTATTATTATTATGTTGGCTTGGAGAGCCAACATACTGTTATGCTATTTAAACTTATTATTATTATTATGTTGGCTTGGAGAGCCAACATACTGTTATGCTATTTAAACTTATTATTATTATTATTATGTTGGCTTGGAGAGCCAACATACTGTTATGCTATTTAAACTTATTATTATTATTATATTTTATTATTCTTATGACCTACAGAAATTTCTGACAGCTACTCCTCCGAGGCCTTTGAAGCCACAAGGCCCAAACTTGGCAGAGACCTGGGCCCTTGTCCCGAAAGAGTTGCTATATCTATTTGGACTGATCAGATGTACAGTTGATTTATTATTAATTTTTGAATATGACAAATTTCCCAATGAATTACATGGGCTGAGAAAAAATGCGCCCTCTAACAGTAATACCTCTCGACTGAAGAGGCGGGACTCAAACCTCTTACTTACAGTCACTCTGAAATCCGTGGAAATACAAATAAATATCGCCTTAAAAATGTCATTATTACAGCGATTTAACTCTAAATACCCATTAGAACATATCAACAGCTAAATTCAGTGGTTTGTGAGTAGTTCTTGTAAAAGAAAAGCTCGCACCCTTCAGCGCTTATACAAGCCGTCAGCACTAGGCTACTCTCTCTCTACATGTGCTCGCAAACAACATAAATTGCACGAATTAGAACGCCTTTAAAATAAATATATTTCAGCGATTTGTTTGTAAATACCCATTAGAACACATCAACAAATCAGCCTTTTGTGATCTGTTTTATTTCAAAGTTAAAGCACTGTCTTCAGCAAATGTGTTATACAGACGAGCTTTCACGGATCGGAGCTAACTTACCCGACTGAGAATTATACATGACTGCACGTCTTTTAAAAGCATTTAAATAAAAACACTCCAGCGATCCAACACAATCAATATACAAGAATATTTTAAAGAACTACATTAGCTGCAAATGAGCTTTTCAGTTTCACTAACGAACATGTTACCGAGCTGTGACTTACTTTCACTTTGAATTTGGTGGAAAATGCATATAAATAATGCCTTTAAAATTACAATATTCCAGCCATTTAATTGTAAATACCCATTAGAACACATCAAGACCTGAATTCAGCTGTTTGAGCGAATTTATTGAAAACCCTAAGCATTTCCTTCACCGCGTACAGATTGCTTTCAACGAGTATACATGGAGACGAACGACATAATTTGCACGAATTAGAACGCCTTTAAAATTACAATATTGCAGCGATTTAATTCAGTCCACCCATTAGAAAATATCAACAGCTAAATGCAGTTGTTTGTGAGCATTTTGTTTTCATACAGAGAGTGCTGCATTCAGCAGTGTGTTAGACATGAGCTCCGAGATGTCCGTCTGAGAATTATACATGACTGCACGTCTTTTAAAGGCATTTAAATACAAACACTCCAGCGATTCAACACAATAAATATAGAAGAATATTTTAAAGACCTGCATTGGGTGCAAATGACGTTTTTCATGAGATGCACTGCTGCATTTATGTGTCTGTTAACAAAGACATCATTTGCACGTCTTTTAAAGGTATTTTAATACGAACACTCCAGCGATCCAACACAATAATAGTTCAGTCATATAATAAAAAGTTTAAATGCTTGCTTATTTCTGCTTTTCGGCTCAACCGCACGGCAACGTGACGCGGCTTTGAAGCAGGCGCTCATCACTTATTCCAGTATGGCAAGCCGTTTTAACCTAAAATACACATATTAATCCACTATGGTGTTCTGGGCTGGCCCTTTTGCCCGAAGGCTGCCCAATTTGGCTCTCCAAGCCAACATTTAAAGTTTGTCATCGAACTTTAGCTTCTAGTTATATGTTATTATTCTTATGGTACACGAATTTACAAACGCTACTCCTCCTAGGGCTTGAATGCCACAAGCCCCAAACTTGGCAGATACCTGGGTCCTGCTCTGAAGTTAGTTGCTATATCTTTTTAGAGTGATCAGACTTACAGTTGATTTATTATTAATTTTTGAATATGACACATTTCCCAATGAATTACATGGGCTGAGAAAAAATGCGCCCTCTAACAGTAATACCTCTCGACTGAAGAGGCGGGACTCAAACCTCTCACTTACAGTCACTCTGAAATCGGTGGAAATACAAATAAATATCGCCTTAAAAATTTAATTATTACAGCGATTTAACTCTAAATACCCATTAGAACATATCAACAGTTAAATTCAGTGGTTTGTGAGTAGTTCTTGTAAAAGAAAAGCTCACCTTCAGCGCTTATACAAGCCGTCAGCACTAGGCTACTCTCTCTGTGCATGTGCTCACAAACAACATAAATTGCACGAATTAGAACGCCTTTAAAATAAATGTATTTCAACGATTTGTTTGTAAATACTCATTAGAACACATCAACAAATCAGCCTTTTGTGATCTGTTTTATTTCAAAGTTAAAGCTGTCTTCAGCAAATGTGTTATACAGACGAGCTTTCAGGCTCGGAGCTAACTTACCCGACTGAGAATAATACATGACTGAACGTCTTTTAAAAGCATTTAAATAAAAACACTCCAGCGATCCAACACAATAAATATACAAGAATATTTTAAAGAACTACATTAGCTGCAAATGAGCTTTTCAATACGTTTCACTAACGAACATGTTACCGAGCTGTGACTTACTTTCACTTTGAATTTGGTGGAAAATGCATATAAATAATGCCTTTAAAATTACAATATTCCAGCCATTTAATTGTAAATACCCATTAGAACACATAAAGACCTGAATTCAGCTGTTTGAGCGAATTTATTGAAACCCCTAAGCATTTCCTTCACCGCGTACAGATTGCTTTCAACGAGTATACATGGAGACGAACGACATAATTTGCACGAATTAGAACGCCTTTAAAATTACAATATTGCAGCGATTTAATTCAGTCCACCCATTAGAAAATATCAACAGCTAAATGCAGTTGTTTGTGAGCATTTTGTTTTCATACAGAGAGCGCTGCATTCAGCAGTGTGTTAGACATGAGCTCCGAGATGTCCGACTGACAATTATACATGACTGCGCGTCTTTTAAAGGCATTTAAATAAAAACACTCTAGCGATTCAACACAATAAATATAGAAGAATATTTTAAAGACCTGCATTGGGTGCAAATTACGTTTTTCATAGGCTTAACTAACTAACATGAGATGCACGGCTGCATTTATGTGTCTGTTAACAAAGACATCATTTGCACGTCTTTTAAAGGTATTTTAATACAAACACTCCAGCGATTCAACACAATAATAGTTCAGTCATATAATAAAAAGTTTAAATGCTTGCTTATTTCTGCTTTTCGGCTCAACCGCACGGCAACGCGACGCGGCTTTGAAGCAGGCGCTCATCACTTATTCCAGTATGGCAAGCCGTTTTAACCTAAAATACACATATTAATCCACTATGGTGTTCTGGGCTGGCCCTTTTGCCCGAAGGCTGCCCAATTTGGCTCTCCAAGCCAACATTTAAAGTTTGTCATCGAACTTTAGCTTCTAGTTATGGGCGTTTCTTCAACTAGGTGCACTTTTAGCCTTGAGAATTTGAAGAAAAAAAATTTGTTCAAAAGTCACATAACAGTCTCATAAGTTTAAATAATTTGTCTAGTTTTAAGGTCTGTAAGAGGACAAACTTAGATTACAAGAGAAATAGTTAATATTTTACTTTTTATTTTTGACCTGCAATGAACAAATGTGCATCTCAATATAGACCATTTCAAGCGCTATTCGGCGGCTTAAGGAAGTGACGTCGTTGGTCCCAGGACGTTTCCGGTTAGTGGTCCAGCGCATTCAAAACAATGGCGAGAAGCGTTTTATGAACAGTGGGATTGCGGTCATATATATACAAACATCCTGCTTAAATGTCTAAATTAAAATTAGATCCTTGTCGTTCGGTGGTTGTGTGCTCCCTCTGGGGCGGTACTAACATTCTGAGACGTGTTTAACGGTAGATTTCCGCGAAACGTACCCGTGTTACGGCAGTGAAGGAGAAGGCTGGATAACAACAAGCAACTCTAGGATATACAGCGCACATTTCGATTCAGGCAAGTAAATATCGTTTTTAATTAATCAGTTTATTTGTATATCTTTACGTTAACTCTTCAAGTATGATGCCGTATAATTTAAAGTAGCATTTTGTCATTGTTTACATATGCATCTAGCTTTCGTGTGTAACGTTAATGAAAAAAGGCAAGTTTTTTATTTCTGTTTTATTGCTAAGTGTTATGTGGGTTAAATTCATATTAGTCGTCTAGTTATTTTGTCAGTTGACAAATGCAGTGAGTAACATGAAAGTACGTGAATGTCGTATTGTGTAACAGTTAACGGCAGTAGTTTACAAAACGTAATGTTTATGGTAAATATTATTTTCCATCACATAAGCTTTGGTAATGTTAATTCCAAGATGTACTGACGTATTAAGCAATAATAGCATTATTTTTTTTTTATATTGTGCATTATATTAAATAATTGTTTTTCTACTTTTATCCTTATATAATGTAAACAAAATTCATACAGGTGATTTCTAATATCATTTGTTTCTTAGTAAAGGAAGCATTTTGATGTAAGCAGTTGTAAATATGCAGCAGGGTCACTAAATCTGACAATACAGTGTAATACTGAAATTTGTTAGCTCCCTGTAATTCCCATAGAATTGGTTAAATGTTATATACATTTTCATAATGATGGCTAATATCCTTTGTTTTGTTTTCTAGAAAGTATTCTAAACTGATGTAAACAGTTGCAGAAATACAGAAGGGTCACCAAATCTGAGAAGGCAGTGTAAGGAGAGCCATCATCTGTAGACACCCAACGACAGCTGATCATCCTGCAGTGACAAACCACATCTGACCATATCAACACCCAGATGTGATTGAGAACTTGAGTGTAGTATTCAGTAATTTAGTGTAGTACTTAAAGCGACTGATGACCAGGCCGGATACAGACTGCTGCTTTTGACATTTGTTCCCCCTTTGTACTCCATTTCAGTTCAAATGTTGTTTCAGTTGTTGTTGTTTCATTTGTTGAAGCATTTTATGTTCATACAAATATTTACATATCAATACATGTGCTGGAAATAAAAACAGTTGAAAGTGAGAGAATGCTTTTTGTTTATATACAGTACTGGTCAAAAGTTTGGACAAAGTATTTTTTTTTATGTTTTTGAAATAAGTATTTTATGTTTATTAACATGATTAATTATTTAAATGATTTATATTATAAAAAATGTTGTGCAAAGCTGAATTAGCATCAGCCTTTACATTACACCAGTATTCATTTTCACATGAATATATATAAAATTTGTGTGGGTGTGAACAGTAAATACGTGCATAAAAACATATATGAATGCTTTATGTGTGTTTGTGTGTGCATTTATTAATCTGCAGATATACAGGTTTATGTAAAACACGTTAGCCAGCATTGAATTGCGACGATCTTGTTTATTTGTGATCACATGATGACTCGGAGCATTCATACCCTCCACTTGCACTGTTCCACAGCAACAAACTTGACCAAACTAACGTTGAACACATGTTGAAATGAATTCAACACGTAATAATAGCATCGAGCGCTTAGTTTTAATAGCATACATTTAGCGTTGTTTGGAACGATATGTATTGTGAAAAGTAATGTACTAATGAAAACAAACATTTAAACAGAAATACAGACTGACCACGCAATGCAAATTAATCACGAACAAACTCCGGATATCTTGGGAACAAAACATGAAGTAAGTTGCACTGCTTGCTTCAGACTGATGACATCCATTGTACGAATAAATGTTCACAATATTTCCGTTCATGTGATATGCTTTTAGCAATCTCCCGTGTACACGCACGCAGCATCGATTAGTTAATGAGCAGCTTTTTTACCTTAACTAGCTTTTTCGCTAGATTTTAAAAGAATGTGTTCGTATTGACAGACCGGAGAAATAGCGCTACCGGAAATGTTTCAGGACCGGACATGCGCAGTAACGTTCCAACGCGCTTGTTATTGTTTACATCCTTGAAATGGTCTATACAGCTGTTATTTAAAAAATAGAATAACTTTGGTTTTTATATTAAGTAGAGCATGGTTCATAAATTGTGGATAATTTTTTAATGTGTGATAAGAACCTTTTAAATATTTTTTAAAAAATGTGTGTGTGGTGGAAATGACATGGTGGTGGTGGAAATGACAGCGTATTGTGGAAATGACAAGTAGGACAAGGTAAATATGGAAAAGATTGATCCCTATGCTGGAACATGACTGTTTCTGGATTGAAACATTTGCAGATCATGCAAATCTATTTTCACAATCCATAAAAATTGTACTTTGTAACCATAAATGTCATTTCCACCACAGAGGGCAGTGTGGTGGAAATGACTGTGGTGGAAATGACATTTCTGTAGTTTTTTGTGAAAAAATGGAAGATAGCTTCACTGACTGGCTTTGAATTATTACTTAGCATTTTGTGTATGTAAAATACTCTTATTTAACTTAAAATTTTTAGCTTTTTAATAACACCCTTGATGGTACAGTATGTGGTGGAAATGACGTAGAATAAATATATTCACTGATCAAGCAATATTTACTTTGATTTTTCTTCATTTGTTGTTGATGAAAATTTAAATTCCCTCCATGTCCAACATGTGCTCTGATGTCCCTGAACATTTACATTGAAACCACCTAAAAAATCTTTCACACAAACTTTTTAAAGATACATTACAGTGCTGTGGTGGAAATGACACCAATACTGTGCGACAGCTATATTTTGTATAAAAAGAAATATTGATAGAGGTCTCACATTAAACACTATAATGTATTTTAATTATTTTACTAGTGCTTAATTCAGGTACATTAATAGTTACCAGATAAGTCATATTTTTAAACTCTATTTTCATTGTTGAAGTTTAAAAGTCTGGGTGTGCGACAAGGAGAAAACACTGATTTTGACACCTATAAGAAGGTTGAAAAGTATGAAAAAATCATAATAGAAAGGTAGTAAATTTTTTTTAGGTTGGTTTTATTGTTAGCTTGACAAATAAAGAGGAATTTGTCCAAAATTGTATGTATTTTTAAAAATATGACCAAAGTACATAAAAGTGCCCATAGTCTAAGAATCACCCTTATATGTTATTATTCTTATGGTACACGAATTTACAAACGCTACTCCTCCTAGGGCTTGAATGCCACAAGCCCCAAACTTGGCAGATACCTGGGTCCTGCTCTAAAGTTAGTTGCTATATCTTTTTAGACTGATCAGACTTACAGTTGATTTATTATTAATTTTTGAATATGACACATTTCCCAATGAATTACATGGGCTGAGAAAAAATGCGCCCTCTAACAGTAATACCTCTCGACTGAAGAGGCGGGACTCAAACCTCTCACTTACAGTCACTCTGAAATCGGTGGAAATACAAATAAATATCGCCTTAAAAATTTAATTATTACAGCGATTTAACTCTAAATACCCATTAGAACATATCAACAGTTAAATTCAGTGGTTTTATAGTTCTTGTAAAAGAAAAGCTCGCACCCTTCAGCGCTTATACAAGCCGTCAGCACTAGGCTACTCTCTCTGTGCATGTGCTCACAAACAACATAAATTGCACGAATTAGAACGCCTTTAAAATAAATATATTTCAGCGATTTGTTTGTAAATACTCATTAGAACATATCAACAAATCAGCCTTTTGTGATCTGTTTTATTTCAAAGTTAAAGCACTGTCTTCAGCAAATGTGTTACACAGACGAGCTTTCACGGCTCGGAGCTAACTTACCCGACTGAGAATAATACATGACTGAACGTCTTTTAAAAGCATTTAAATAAAAACACTCCAGCGATCCAACACAATAAATATACAAGAATATTTTAAAGAACTACATTAGCTGCAAATGAGCTATTCAATAGGTTTCACTAACGATCATGTTACCGAGCTGTGACCTATACTTTCACTTTGACTTCGGTGGAAAATGCATATAAATAACGCCTTTAAAATTACAATATTCCAGCCATTTAATTGTAAATACCCATTAGAACACATCAAGACCTGAATTCAGCTGTTTGAGTGAATTTATTGAAACCCCTAAGCATTTCCTTCACCGCGTACAGATTGCTTTCAACGAGTTTACATGGAGACGAACGACATAATTTGCACGAATTAGAACGCCTTTAAAATTACAATATTGCAGCGATTTAATTCAGTCCACCCATTAGAAAATATCAACAGCTAAATGCAGTTGTTTGTGAGCATTTTGTTTTCATACAGAGAGCGCTGCGTTCAGCTGTGTGTTAGACATGAGCTCCGAGATGTCCGACTGACAATTATACATGACTGCACGTCTTTTAAAGGCATTTAAATACAAACACTCCAGCGATTGCACACAATAAATATAGAAGAATATTTTAAAGACCTACATTGGGTGCAAATGACTTTTTTCATAGGCTTAACTAACATTGGATGCACTGCTCAGTCTTCGTCTGCATCATCAAACACATCATTTGCACGTCTTTTAAAGGTATTTAAATACAAACACTCCAGCGATTAAACACAATAATAGTAGAGTAATATAATACACAGCTTAAATGCTTGCTTATTTCTGCTTTTAGGCTCAACCGCACAGCAACGCGTCGTGGGTTTCAAGCATGCGCTGCAAACTTGTTGTATGGCAAGCCGTTTTAACGTAAAATCCACACACGATCCTCTATGTTTTAGCCTAAAATATACTAAGCATTTCTTGTCGTACTGCCATTTTTACTAGCAACAATTCAATCAGAGAGCTCTAAGTGTTCTGGGCTGGCCCTTTTGCCCCAAGGCTGCCCAATTTGGCTCTCCAAGCCAACATTTAAAGTTTGTCATCGAACTTTAGCTTCTAGTTATGTTGGCTTGGAGAAGCCAACATATTGTTATGCTATTTAAACTTATTATTATGTTGGCTTGGAGAAGCCAACATATTGTTATGCTATTTAAACTTATTATTATTATGTTGGCTTGGAGAAGCCAACATATTGTTATGCTATTTAAACTTATTATTATTATGTTGGCTTGGAGAAGCCAACATATTGTTATGCTATTTAAACTTATTATTATTCAACCTTCTTCTGAGACTAATTTTCTATACGCTACTCCTCCTAGAGCTTTAAGGCTACAAGCCCCAAACCTGGCTGAGCCCTGGGCCCTGGTCACCAAAGTGTTGCTATATCTTTTTGGAATGATCAGACTTACAGTTGATTTAATATTAATTTTTTTACATGAAAAATTTCTATAGGATTTCAATGGGCTGAGAAAAAATGCGCCATCTAGAGGCGCAATACCTCTCCACTGAAGAGGCGGGACTCAAGCCTCTTGCTTACAGTCACTCTGAAATCGGTGGAAATACAAATAAATACGGCTTTTTAAAATGTAAATATTACAGCGATTTAACTCTAAATACCCATTAGAACACATCAACAGCTTAATTCAGTGGTTTGTGAGCAGTTCTTGTAAAAGAAAAGCTTGCACCCTTCAGCGAGTACAAGCCGTCAGCACGAACTCTCTCTGTATGTGCTCATAAACAACATAACTTGCACGAATTAGAACGCCTTTAAAATTAATATATTTCAGCGATTTATTTGTAAATACCCATTAGAACACATCAACAAATCAGCCTTTTGTGATCTGTTTTATTTCAAAGTTAAGTTAGCTCCGAGCCGTGAAGCTCATCTGTATAACACACATTTGCTGAAGACTGCTTTAACGTTACCCGACTGAGAATTATACATGACTGCACGTCTTTTAAAAGCATTTAAATAAAAACACTCCAGCGATCCAACACAATAAATATACAAGAATATTTTAAAGAACAACATTAGCTGCAAATGAGCTATTCAATAGGTTTCACTAACGAACATGTTCCCAAGCTGTGACCCACACTTTCAATTTGACTTCGGTGGAAAATGCATATAAATAACGCCTTTAAAATTACAATATTCCAGCCATTTAATTTTAAATACCCATTAGAACACATCAAGACCTGAATTCAGCTGTTTGAGCGAATTTATTCAAAACCCTAAGCATTTCCTTCACCGCGTACAGATTGCTTTCAACGAGTATAAATGGAGACGAACGATATAATTTGGACGAATTAGAATGCCTTTAAAATTACAATATTGCAGCGATTTAATTCATTCCACCCATTAGAAAATATCAACAGCTAAATGCAGTTGTTTGTGAGTATTTTTTTTTCCATACAGAGAGCGCTGTGTTCAGCAGTGTAGACATGAGCTCCGAGATGTCTGTCTGAGAATTATACATGACTGAACGTCTTTTAAAGGCATGTAAATACAAACACTCCAGCGATTGCACACAATACATATAGAAGAATATTTTAAAGACCTGCATTGGGTGCAAATGACTTTTTTCATAGGCTTAACTAACAGGAGATGCACGGCTGCATTTATGTGTCTGTTAACAAAGACATCATTTGCACGTCTTTTAAAGGTATTTTAATACAAACACTCCAGCGATTCCACACAATAAATATAGAATAATATTTTAAAGACCTACATTGAGTGCAAATGACTTTTTTCACAGGCTTAACTAACTAACATTGAATGCACTGCTCAGTCTTCATCTGCATCAAAGACATCATTTGCACGTCTTTTAAATGTATTTAAATACAAACACTCCAGCGATTAAACACAATAATAGTAGAGTAATATATTACACAGCTTAAATGCTTGCTTATTTCTGCTTTTAGGCTCAACCGCACAGCAACGCGTCGTGGCTTTCAAGCACGCGCTGCACACTTGTTGTATGGCAAGCCGTTTTAACCTAAAATACACATAAATCCTCTATGGCAAGCTGTTTTAGCCTAAAATATACTAAGCATTACTTATCGTAATAGCATTTTTACTAGCAACAATTCAATCAGAGAGCTCTAAGTGTTCTGGGCTGGCCCTTTTGCCCGAAGGCTGCCCGGTTTGCTTCTCCAAGCCAACATTTAAAGTTTGTCATCGAACTTTAGCTTCTAGTTATGTTGGCTTGGAGAAGCCAACATATTGTTATGCTATTTAAACTTATTATTATTATTATTAAAATTCTTCTGAGACTAAAATTCTATACGCTACTCCTCCTAGAGCTTTAAGGCTACAAGCCCCAAACTCGGCGGAGCCCTGGGCCCTGGTCACCAAAGTGTTGCTATATCTTTTTGGAATGATCAGACTTACAGTTGATTTAATATTAATTTTTTTACATGAAAAATTTCTATAGGATTTCAATGGGCTGAGAAAAAATGCGCCATCTAGAGGCGCAATACCTCTCCACTGAAGAGGCGGGACTCAAACCTCTTACTTACAGTCACTCTGAATACGGTGGAAATACAAATAAATAGCGCTTTTTAAAATTTAAATATTACAGCGATTTAACTCTAAATACCCATTACAACACATCAACAGCTAAATTCAGTGGTTTGTGAGCAGTTCTTGTAAAAGAAAAGCTTGCACCCTTCAGCGAGTATACAAGCCGTCAGCACGAACTCTCTCTGTATGTGCTCATAAACAAAATAATTTGCACGAATTAGAACGCCTTTAAAATTAATATATTTCAGCGATTTATTTGTAAATACCCATTAGCCTTTTGTGATCTGTTTTATTTCAAAGTTAAGTTAGCTCCGAGCCGTGAAGCTCGTCTGTATAACACACATTTGCTGAAGACAGTGCTTTAACGTTACCCGACTGAGAATTATACATGACTGCACGTCTTTTAAAAGCATTTCAATAAAAACACTCCAGCGATCCAACACAATAAATATACAAGAATATTTTAAAGAACAACATTAGCTGCAAATGAGCTATTCAATAGGTTTCACTAACGAACATGTTACCAAGCTGTGACCCACACTTTCACTTTGACTTCGGTGGAAAATGCATATAAATAACGCCTTTAAAATTACAATATTCCAGCCATTTAATTTTAAATACCCATTAGAACACATCAAGACCTGAATTCAGCTGTTTGAGCGAATTTATTCAAAACCCTAAGCATTTCCTTCACCGCGTACAGATTGCTTTCAACGAGTATAAATGGAGACGAACGATATAATTTGCACGAATTAGAACGCCTTTAAAATTACAATATTGCAGCGATTTAATTCATTCCACCCATTAGAAAATATCAACAGCTAAATGCAGTTGTTTGTGAGTATTTATTTTTCATACAGAGAGCGCTGTGTTCAGTGTAGACATGAGCTCCGAGATGTCCGTCTGAGAATTATACATGACTGAACGTCTTTTAAAGGCATGTAAATACAAACACTCCAGCGATTGCACACAATAAATATAGAAGAATATTTTAAAGACCTGCATTGGGTGCAAATGACTTTTTTCATAGGCTTAACTAACTAACAGGAGATGCACGGCTGCATTTATGTGTCTGTTAACAAAGACATAATTTGCACGTCTTTTAAAGGTATTTTAATACAAACACTCCAGCGATTCCACACAATAAATATAGAAGAATATTTTAAAGACCTGCATTGGGTGCAAATGACTTTTTTCATAGGCTTAACTAACTAACAGGAGATGCACGGCTGCATTTATGTGTCTGTTAACAAAGACATAATTTGCACGTCTTTTAAAGGTATTTTAATACAAACACTCCAGCGATTCCACACAATAAATATAGAATAATATTTTAAAGACCTACATTGAGTGCAAATGACTTTTTTCACAGGCTTAACTAACTAACATTGAATGCACTGCTCAGTCTTCATCTGCATCAAAGACATCATTTGCACGTCTTTTAAATGTATTTAAATACAAACACTCCAGCGATTAAACACAATAATAGTAGAGTAATATATTACACAGCTTAAATGCTTGCTTATTTCTGCTTTTAGGCTCAACCGCACAGCAACGCGTCGTGGCTTTCAAGCACGCGCTGCACACTTGTTGTATGGCAAGCCGTTTTAACCTAAAATACACATAAATCCTCTATGGCAAGCTGTTTTAGCCTAAAATATACTAAGCATTACTTATCGTAATAGCATTTTTACTAGCAACAATTCAATCAGAGAGCTCTAAGTGTTCTGGGCTGGCCCTTTTGCCCGAAGGCTGCCCGGTTTGCTTCTCCAAGCCAACATTTAAAGTTTGTCATCGAACTTTAGCTTCTAGTTATTATTAAACTTCTTCTGAGACTAAAATTCTATACGCTACTCCTCCTAGAGCTTTAAGGCTACAAGCCCCAAACTCGGCGGAGCCCTGGGCCCTGGTCACCAAAGTGTTGCTATATCTTTTTGGAATGATCAGACTTACAGTTGATTTAATATTAATTTTTTTACATGAAAAATTTCTATGGGATTTCAATGGGCTGAGAAAAAATGCGCCATCTAAAGGCGCAATACCTCTCCACTGAAGAGGCGGGACTCAAACCTCTTGCTTACAGTCACTCTGAAATCGGTGGAAATACAAATAAATACCGCCTTAAAAATTCAAATATTACAGCGATTTAACTCTAAATACCCATTAGAACATATCAACAGCTAAATTCAGTGGTTTGTGAGTAGTTCTTGTAAAAGAAAAGCTCGCACCCTTCAGCGCTTGTACAAGCCGTCAGCACTAGGCTTCTCTCTCTCTCGACATGTGCTCACAAACAACATAAATTGCACGAATTAGAACGCCTTTAAAATAAATATATTTCAGCGATTTGTTTGTAAATACCCATTAGAACACATCAACAAATCAGCCTTTTGTGATCTGTTTTATTTCAAAGTTAAAGCACTGTCTTCAGCAAATGTGTTATACAGACGAGCTTTCACGGCTCGGAGCTAACTTACCCGACTGAGAATTATGACTGCACGTCTTTTAAAAGCATTTAAATAAAAACACTCCAGCGATCCAACACAATAAATATACAAGAATATTTTAAAGAACTACCTTAGCTGCAAATGAGCTTTTCAGTTTCACAAACGAACATGTTACCGAGCTGAGACTTACTTTCACTTTGATTTCGGTGGAAAATGCATATAAATAACGCCTTTAAAATTACAATATTCCAGCCATTTAATTGTAAATACCCATTAGAACACATCAAGACCTGAATTCAGCTGTTTGAGCGAATTTATTGAAAACCCTAAGCAATTCCTTCACCGTGTACAGATTGCTTTCAACGAGTATACATGGAGACGAACGACATAATTTGCACGAATTAGAACGCCTTTAAAATTACAATATTGCAGCGATTTAATTCAGTCCACCCATTAGAAAATATCAACAGCTAAATGCAGTTGTTTGTGAGCATTTTGTTTTTTCATACAGAGAGCGCTGCATTCAGCAGTGTGTTAGACATGAGCTCCGAGATGTCCGACTGAGAATTATACATGACTGCACGTCTTTTAAAGGCATTTAAATAAAAACACTCCAGCGATTCAACACAATAAATATAGAAGAATATTTTAAAGACCTGCATTGGGTGCAAATGACGTTTTTCATAGGCTTAACTAACTAACATGAGATGCACGGCTGCATTTATGTGTCTGTTAACAAAGACATCATTTGCACGTCTTTTAAAGGTATTTTAATACAAACACTCCAGCGATCCAACACAATAATAGTTCAGTCATATAATAAAAAGTTTAAATGCTTGCTTATTTCTGCTTTTCGGCTCAACCGCACGGCAACGCGATGCGGCTTTGAAGCAGGCGCTCATCACTTATTCCAGTATGGCAAGCCGTTTTAACCTAAAATACAATTATTAATCCACTATGGTGTTCTGGGCTGGCCCTTTTGCCCGAAGGCTGCCCAATTTGGCTCTCCAAGCCAACATTTAAAGTTTGTCATCGAACTTTAGCTTCTAGTTATGTTGGCTTGGAGAAGCCAACATATTGTTATGCTATTTAAACTTATTATTATTATTATTAAAATTCTTCTGAGACTAAAATTCTATACGCTACTCCTCCTAGAGCTTTAAGGCTACAAGCCCCAAACTCGGCGGAGCCCTGGGCCCTGGTCACCAAAGTGTTGCTATATCTTTTTGGAATGATCAGACTTACAGTTGATTTAATATTAATTTTTTTACATGAAAAATTTCTATAGGATTTCAATGGGCTGAGAAAAAATGCGCCATCTAGAGGCGCAATACCTCTCCACTGAAGAGGCGGGACTCAAACCTCTTACTTACAGTCACTCTGAATACGGTGGAAATACAAATAAATAGCGCTTTTTAAAATTTAAATATTACAGCGATTTAACTCTAAATACCCATTACAACACATCAACAGCTAAATTCAGTGGTTTGTGAGCAGTTCTTGTAAAAGAAAAGCTTGCACCCTTCAGCGAGTATACAAGCCGTCAGCACGAACTCTCTCTGTATGTGCTCATAAACAAAATAATTTGCACGAATTAGAACGCCTTTAAAATTAATATATTTCAGCGATTTATTTGTAAATACCCATTAGCCTTTTGTGATCTGTTTTATTTCAAAGTTAAGTTAGCTCCGAGCCGTGAAGCTCGTCTGTATAACACACATTTGCTGAAGACAGTGCTTTAACGTTACCCGACTGAGAATTATACATGACTGCACGTCTTTTAAAAGCATTTCAATAAAAACACTCCAGCGATCCAACACAATAAATATACAAGAATATTTTAAAGAACAACATTAGCTGCAAATGAGCTATTCAATAGGTTTCACTAACGAACATGTTACCAAGCTGTGACCCACACTTTCACTTTGACTTCGGTGGAAAATGCATATAAATAACGCCTTTAAAATTACAATATTCCAGCCATTTAATTTTAAATACCCATTAGAACACATCAAGACCTGAATTCAGCTGTTTGAGCGAATTTATTCAAAACCCTAAGCATTTCCTTCACCGCGTACAGATTGCTTTCAACGAGTATAAATGGAGACGAACGATATAATTTGCACGAATTAGAACGCCTTTAAAATTACAATATTGCAGCGATTTAATTCATTCCACCCATTAGAAAATATCAACAGCTAAATGCAGTTGTTTGTGAGTATTTATTTTTCATACAGAGAGCGCTGTGTTCAGTGTAGACATGAGCTCCGAGATGTCCGTCTGAGAATTATACATGACTGAACGTCTTTTAAAGGCATGTAAATACAAACACTCCAGCGATTGCACACAATAAATATAGAAGAATATTTTAAAGACCTGCATTGGGTGCAAATGACTTTTTTCATAGGCTTAACTAACTAACAGGAGATGCACGGCTGCATTTATGTGTCTGTTAACAAAGACATAATTTGCACGTCTTTTAAAGGTATTTTAATACAAACACTCCAGCGATTCCACACAATAAATATAGAAGAATATTTTAAAGACCTGCATTGGGTGCAAATGACTTTTTTCATAGGCTTAACTAACTAACAGGAGATGCACGGCTGCATTTATGTGTCTGTTAACAAAGACATAATTTGCACGTCTTTTAAAGGTATTTTAATACAAACACTCCAGCGATTCCACACAATAAATATAGAATAATATTTTAAAGACCTACATTGAGTGCAAATGACTTTTTTCACAGGCTTAACTAACTAACATTGAATGCACTGCTCAGTCTTCATCTGCATCAAAGACATCATTTGCACGTCTTTTAAATGTATTTAAATACAAACACTCCAGCGATTAAACACAATAATAGTAGAGTAATATATTACACAGCTTAAATGCTTGCTTATTTCTGCTTTTAGGCTCAACCGCACAGCAACGCGTCGTGGCTTTCAAGCACGCGCTGCACACTTGTTGTATGGCAAGCCGTTTTAACCTAAAATACACATAAATCCTCTATGGCAAGCTGTTTTAGCCTAAAATATACTAAGCATTACTTATCGTAATAGCATTTTTACTAGCAACAATTCAATCAGAGAGCTCTAAGTGTTCTGGGCTGGCCCTTTTGCCCGAAGGCTGCCCGGTTTGCTTCTCCAAGCCAACATTTAAAGTTTGTCATCGAACTTTAGCTTCTAGTTATTATTAAAATTCTTCTGAGACTAAAATTCTATACGCTACTCCTCCTAGAGCTTTAAGGCTACAAGCCCCAAACTCGGCGGAGCCCTTGGCCCTGGTCACCAAAGTGTTGCTATATCTTTTTGGAATGATCAGACTTACAGTTGATTTAATATTAATTTTTTTACATGAAAAATTTATATAGGATTTCAATGGGCTGAGAAAAAATGCGCCATCTAGAGGCGCAATACCTCTCGTCTGAAGAGGCGGGACTCAAACCTCTTGCTTACAGTCACTCTGAAATCGGTGGAAATACAAATAAATACCGCCTTTTAAAATTAAATATTCCAGCGATTTAATTGTAAATACCCATTAGAACACATCAACAGCTAAATTCAGTGGTTTGTGAGCAGTTCTTGTAAAAGAAATGCTTGCACCCTTCAGCGAGTATACAAGCCGTCAGCACGAACTCTCTCTGTATGTGCTCATAAACAACATAAATTGCACGAATTAGAGTGCCTTTAAAATTTATATATTTCAGCGATTTATTTGTAAATACCCATTAGAACACATCAACAAATCAACCTTTTGTGATCTGTTTTATTTCAAAGTTAAAGCACTGTCTTCAGCAAATGTGTTATACAGATGAGCTTTACGGCTCGGAGCTAATTTACCCGACTGAGAATTAACGTTATACATGACTGCGCGTCTTTTAAAAGCATTTAAATAAAAACACTCCAGCGATCCAACACAATAAATATACAAGAATATTTTAAAGAACTATATTAGCTGCAAACGAGCTGTTCAATAGGTTTCACTAACGAACATGTTACCGAGCTGTAACCTATACTTTCACTTTGACTTCGGTGTAAAATGCATATAAATAACGCCTTTAAAATTACAATATTCCAGCCATTTAATTATAAATACTAATTAGAACACATCAAGACCTGAATTCAGCTGTTTGAACGAATTTATTGAAAACCCGAAGCATTTCCTTCACCGCGTACAGATTGCCTTCAACTATGATACATGGAGACGAACGACATAATTTGCACGAATTTGACCGCCTTTAAAATTACAATATTGCAGCGATTTAATTAAGTCCACCCATTAGAGAATATCAACAGCTAAATGCAGTTGTTCGTGAGTATTTTTTTTTTTCATACAGAGAGCGCTGTGTTCAGCAGTGTGTTATGAGCTCCGAGATGTCCAACTGACAATTATGCATGACTGCACGTCTTTTAAAGGCATTTAAATACAAACACTCCAGCGATTGCACACAATAAATATAGAAGAATATTTTAAAGACCTACATTGAGTGCAAATGACTTTTTTCACTGGCTTAACTAACTAACATTGAATGCACTGCTCAGTCTTCATCTGCGTCAAAGACATCATTTGCACGTCTTTTAAAGGTATACAAACACTCCAGCGATTAAACACAATAATAGTAGAGTAATATATTACACAGCTTAAATGCTTGCTTATTTCTGCTTTTAGGCTCAACCGCACAGCAACGCTTTCAAGCACGCGCTGCACACTTGTTGTATGGCAAGCCGTTTTAACCTAAAATACACATATTAATCAACTATGGCAAGCTGTATTAGCCTAAAATATACTAAGCATTACTTATCGTAATAGCATTTTTACTAGCAACAATTGAATTACAGAGCTCTAAGTGTTCTGGGCTGGCCCTTTTGCCCGAAGGCTGCCCAATTTGGCTCTCCAAGCCAACATTTAAAGTTTGTCATCGAACTTTAGCTTCTAGTTATTATTAAACTTCTTCTGAGACTAAAATTCTATACGCTACTCCTCCTAGAGCTTTAAGGCTACAAGCCCCAAACTCGGCGGAGCCCTGGGCCCTGGTCACGAAAGTGTTGCTATATCTTTTTGGAATGATCAGACTTACAGTTGATTTAATATTAATTTTTTTACATGAAAAATGTATATAGGATTTCAATGGGCTGAGAAAAAATGCGCCATCTAGAGGCGCAATACCTCTCCACTGAAGAGGCGGGACTCAAACCTCTTACTTGCAGTCACTCTGAAATCGGTGGAAATACAAATAAATACCGCTTTAAAAATTTAAATATTACAGCGATTTAACTCTAAATACCCATTAGAACACATCAACAGCTACATTCAGCTGTGAGCTGTTTTGTGTAAAAGTTAAACCGATGTCTTTACAGAGTGTGTTACAGATGAGCTTCACATCTCCGTCTGAGAATTATACATGACTGCACGTCTTTTAAAAGCATTTAAATAAAAACACTCCAGCGATCCAACACAATAAATATACAAGAATATTTTAAAGGACTACATTAGCTGCAAATGAGCTGTTCAATAGGTTTCACTAACGAACATGTTACCGAGCTGTGACCCATACTTTCACTTTGACTTCGGTGGAAAATGCATATAAATAACGCCTTTAAAATTACAATATTCCAGCCATTTAATTTTAAAAACCCATTAGAACACATCAAGACCTGAATTCAGCTGTTTGAGCGAATTTATTCAAAACCCTAAGCATTTCCTTCACCGCGTACAGATTGCTTTCAACGAGTATACATGGAGACGAACGACATAATTTGCACGAATTAGAACGCCTTTAAAATTACAATATTGCAGCGGTTTAATTCATTCCACCCATTAGAAAATATCAACAGCTAAATGCAGTTGTTTGTGAGTATTTTTTTTTTCATACAGAGAGCGCTGTGTTCAGCAGTGTAGACATGAGCTCCGAGATGTCCGTCTGAGAATTATACATGACTGAACGTCTTTTAAAGGCATGTAAATACAAACACTCCAGCGATTGCACACAATAAATATCGAAGAATATTTTAAAGACCTACATTGGGTGCAAATGACTTTTTTCATAGGCTTAACTAACTAACATTGAATGCACTGCTCAGTCTTCATCTGCATCATCAAAGACATCATTTGCACGTCTTTTAAAGGTATTTAAATACAAACACTCCAGCGATTAAACACAATAATAGTAGAGTAATATATTACACAGCTTAAATGCTTGCTTATTTCTGCTTTTAGGCTCAACCGCACAGCAACGCGTCGTGGCTTTCAAGCACGCGCTGCACAGTTGTTGTATGGCAAGCCGTTTTAACCTAAAATACACATAAATCCTCTATGGCAAGCTGTTTTAGCCTAAAATATACTAAGCATTACTTATCGTAATAGCATTTTTACTAACAACAATTCAATCAGAGAGCTCTAAGTGTTCTGGGCTGGCCCTTTTGCCCAAAGGCTGCCCGGTTTGCTTCTCCAAGCCAACATTTAAAGTTTGTCATCGAACTTTAGCTTCTAGTTATTATTAAAATTCTTCTGAGACTAAAATT
The DNA here is from genome assembly GCF_049309525.1 of Garra rufa. NCBI lineage: Eukaryota > Metazoa > Chordata > Actinopteri > Cypriniformes > Cyprinidae > Garra > Garra rufa. Next base: position 377,431 of record NC_133379.1, read on the forward strand.
CTATACGCTACTCCTCCTAGAGCTTTAAGGCTACAAGCCCCAAACTTGGCAGAGACCTGGGCCCTTGTCCCGAAAGTGTTGCTATATCTATTTGGACTGATCAGATTTACAGTTGATTTATTATTAATTTTTTTACATTAAAAATTCCTAAAATTTCGCCCTCTAATGGAGCAATACCTCTCCACTGAATGGAACTCTCCACTGAATGGAAATATGTCCCATAGATTTGAATGGGCTGAGAAAAAAAGCGCCCTCTAAAGGAGTAATTCCTCTCTACTCAACAGGAGATCGCTGAGCTCTGACCAACTTCCACTTTGACTTCGATGGAAAATGCAAATAAATAACGCCTTTAAAATTAAAATATTCCAGCGATTTAATTGTAAATACCCATTAGAACACATCAAGACCTGAATTCAGCTATTTGAGCTAATTTATTCAAAACTCTAAGCATTCCTTCACCGTGTACAGCTTCAGCACGTACTCTCTCTGTATATCTGCTCACAAACGACCTAATTTGCATGAATTAGAACGCCTTTAAAATTAAAATATTACAGCGATTTAACTCTAAATACCCATTACAACACATCAACAGCTAAATCAGTTTGTGATCTGTTTTATTTCAAAGTTGAAGTGTCTTCAGCAAATGTGTTACACAGACGAGCTTCACGGCTCGGAGCTAACTTACCCGACTGAGAATTATACATGACTGAACGTCTTTTAAAAGCATTTAAATAAAAACACTCCAGCGATTGTACACTATAAATATAGAAGAATATTTTAAAGAGCTACATTGGGTGTAAATGAGCTATTTCAAACGTTTTACTAACGAACATGAGATGTATGGCTGCATTATCAGTCTGTCAACAAATACATCATTTGCACGTCTTTTAAAGGCATTTAAATAAAAACACTCCAGCGATTGCACACAATAAATATAGAAGAATATTTTAAAGAGCCGCATTGAATGCAAGTGACCTGTTTCAAAGGTTTTTAACGAACATGAGATGTAAGGCTGCATTATCAGTCTGTCAACAAAGAATTCATTTGCACGTCTTTTAAAGGTAATCAAATAAAAACATTCCAGCGATTGCACACAATAAATATAAAAGAATATTTTAAAGAGCTGCATTGAGTGCAAATGAGCTGTTTGCACTGCTCAGTTCTTCGTCTGCATCATCAAAGACATCATTTGCATGTCTTTTAAAGGTATTTAAATACAAAAACTGCCACGATTTAACACAATAATAGTATAGTAATATATTACAAAGGTTAAATGCTTGCTTATTTCTGCTTTTCGGCTCAACCGCACAGCAACGCGACGCGGCTTTGAAGCAGGCGCTCATCACATATTCTAGTATGGCAAGCCGTTTTAACCTAAAATCCACACACGATCCACTATGGCAAGCTGTTTTAGCCTAAAATATACTAAGCATTTCTAGTCGTACTGCCATTTTTACTAGCAACAATTCAATTACAGAGCTCTAAGTGTTCTGGGCTGGCCCTTTTGCCCGAAGGCTGCCCAATTTGGCTCTCCAAGCCAACATTTAAAGTTTGTCATCGAACTTTAGCTTCTAGTTATTATTAAACTTCTTCTGAGACTAAAATTCTATACGCTACTCCTCCTAGAGCTTTAAGCCTACAAGCCCCAAACTCGGCGGAGCCCTGGGCCCTGGTCACGAAAGTGTTGCTATATCTTTTTGGAATGATCAGACTTACAGTTGATTTAATATTAATTTTTTTGCATGAAAAATTTATATAGGATTTCAATGGGCTGAGAAAAAATGCGCCATCTAGAGGCGCAATACCTCTCCACTGAAGAGGCGGGACTCAAACCTCTTACTTACAGTCACTCTGAAATCGGTGGAAATACAAATAAATACCGCTTTAAAAATTTAAATATTACAGCGATTTAACTCTAAATACCCATTAGAACACATCAACAGCTACATTCAGCTGTGAGCTGTTTTGTGTAAAAGTTAAACCGCTGTCTTTACAGAGTGTGTTACAGATGAGCTTCACATCTCCGTCTGAGAATTATACATGACTGCACGTCTTTTAAAAGCATTTAAATAAAAACACTCCAGCGATCCAACACAATAAATATACAAGAATATTTTAAAGAACTACATTAGCTGCACATGAGCTGTTCAATAGGTTTCACTAACGAACATGTTACCGAGCTGTGACCCATACTTTCACTTTGACTTCGGTGGAAAATGCATATAAATAACGCCTTTAAAATTACAATATTCCAGCCATTTAATTTTAAATACCCATTAGAACACATCAAGACCTGAATTCAGCTGTTTGAGCGAATTTATTCAAAACCCTAAGCATTTCCTTCACCGCGTACAGATTGCTTTCAACGAGTATACATGGAGACGAACGATATAATTTGCACGAATTAGAACGCCTTTAAAATTACAATATTGCAGCGGTTTAATTCGTTCCACCCATTAGAAAATATCAACAGCTAAATGCAGTTGTTTGTGAGTATTTTTTTTCATACAGAGAGCGCTGTGTTCAGCAGTGTAGACATGAGCTCCGAGATGTCCGTCTGAGAATTATACATGACTGAACGTCTTTTAAAGGCATGTAAATACAAACACTCCAGCGATTGCACACAATAAATATAGAAGAATATTTTAAAGACCTGCATTGGGTGCAAAGGACTTTTTTCATAGGCTTAACTAACTAACAGGAGATGCACGGCTGCATTTACGTGTCTGTTAACAAAGACATCATTTGCACGTCTTTTAAAGGTATTTTAATACAAACACTCCAGCGATTCCACACAATAAATATAGAAGAATATTTTAAAGACCTACATTGAGTGCAAATGACTTTTTTCACAGGCTTAACTAACTAACATTGAATGCACTGCTCAGTCTTCATCTGCATCATCAAAGACATCATTTGCACGTCTTTTAAAGGTATTTAAATACAAACACTCCAGCGATTAAACACAATAATAGTAGAGTAATATATTACACAGCTTAAATGCTTGCTTATTTCTGCTTTTAGGCTCAACCGCACAGCAACGCGTCGTGGCTTTCAAGCACGCGCTGCACACTTGTTGTATGGCAAGCCGTTTTAACCTAAAATATACTAAGCATTACTTATCGTAATAGCATTTTTACTAGCAACAATTCAATCAGAGAGCTCTAAGTGTTCTGGGCTGGCCCTTTTGCCCGAAGGCTGCCCGGTTTGCTTCTCCAAGCCAACATTTAAAGTTTGTCATCGAACTTTAGCTTCTAGTTATGTTGGCTTGGAGAAGCCAACATATTGTTATGCTATTTAAACTTATTATTATTCAACCTTCTTCTGAGACTAATTTTCTATACGCTACTCCTCCTAGGGCTTTAAGGCTACAAGCCCCAAACTCGGCGGAGCCCTGGGCCATGGTCACGAAAGTGTTGCTATATCTTTTTGGAATGATCAGACTTACAGTTGATTTAATATTAATTTTTTTACATGAAAAATTTCTATAGGATTTCAATGGGCTGAGAAAAAATGCGCCATCTAGAGGCGCAATACCTATCCACTGAAGAGGCGGGACTCAAACCTCTTACTTACAGTCACTCTGAAATCGGTGGAAATACAAATAAATACCGCCTTTAAAATTTAAATATTACAGCGATTTAATTGTAAATACCCATTAGAACACATCAACAGCTACATTCAGCTGTGAGCTGTTTTGTGTAAAAGTTAAACCGCTGTCTTTAGAGAGTGTGTTACAGATGAGCTTCACATCTCCATCTGAGAATTATACATGACTGAACGTCTTTTAAAAGCATTTAAATAAAAACACTCCAGCGATTGTACACAATAAATATAGAATAATATTTTAAAGAACTACATTAGCTGCAAATGAGCTGTTCAATAGGTTTCACTAACGAACATGTTACCGAGCTGTGACTTACTTTCACTTTGACTTCGGTGGAAAATGCATATAAATAACGCCTTTAAAATTACAATATTCCAGCCATTTAATTGTAAATACCCATTAGAACACATCAAGACCTGAATTCAGCTGTTTGAGCGAATTTATTCAAAACCCTAAGCATTTCCTTCACCGCATACAGGTTGCCTTCGAGTATACATGGAGACGAACGACATAATTTGCACGGATTTGACTGCCTTTAAAATTACAATATTGCAGCGATTTAATTCAGTCCACCCATTAGAAAATATGAACAGCTAAATGCAGTTGTTTGTGAGTATTTTGTTTTCATACAGAGAGCGCTGTGTTCAGCAGTGTGTTAGACATGAGCTCCGAGATGTCCGACTGACAATTATACATGACTGCACGTCTTTTAAAGGCATTTAAATACAAACACTCCAGCGATTGCACACAATAAATATAGAATAATATTTTAAAGAGCAGCATTGGGTGTAAATGAGCTATTTCAAACGTTTCACTAACGAACATCAGATGTATGGCTGCATTATCAGTCTGTCAACAAATACATCATTTGCACGTCTTTTAAAGGCATTTAAATAAAAACACTCCAGCAATTGCACACAATAAATATAGAAGAATATTTTAAAGACCTACATTGGGTGCAAATGACGTTTTTCATAGGCTTAACTAACATGAGATGCACGGCTGCATTTATGTGTCTGTTAACAAAGACATCATTTGCACGTCTTTTAAAGGTATTTTAATACAAACACTCCAGCGATTCAACACAATAATAGTACAGTCATATAATAAAAAGGTTAAATGCTTGCTTATTTCTGCTTTTCGCCTCAACCACACAGCAACGCGTCGTGGCTTTGAAGCAGGCACTGCACGAATCTTGTATGGCAAGCCGTTTTAACCTAAAATACATTAATCCACTATGGCAAGCTGTTTTAGCCTAAAATATACTAAGCATTACTTATCGTAATAGCAGTTTTTTACGAAGGCTGCCCGGTTTGCTTCTCCAAGCCAACATTTAAAGTTTGTCATCGAACTTTAGCTTCTAGTTATTATTAAACTTCTTCTGAGACTAAAATTCTATACGCTACTCCTCCTAGAGCTTTAAGGCTACAAGCCCCAAACTCGGCGGAGCCCTGGGCCCTGGTCACGAAAGTGTTGCTATATCTTTTTGGAATGATCAGACTTACAGTTGATTTAATATTAATTTTTTTACATGAAAAATTTCTATAGGATTTCAATGGGCTGAGAAAAAATGCGCCATCTAGAGGCGCAATACCTCTCCACTGAAGAGGCGGGACTCAAACCTCTTGCTTACAGTCACTCTGAAATCGGTGGAAATACAAATAAATACCGCTTTTTAAAATTTAAATATTACAGCGATTTAACTCTAAATACCCATTAGAACATATCAACAGCTAAATTCAGTGGTTTGTGAGTAGTTCTTGTAAGAGAAAAGCTCGCACCCTTCAGCGCTTATACAAGCCGTCAGCACTAGGCTTCTCTCTCTCTCGACATGTGCTCACAAACAACATAAATTGCACGAATTAGAACGCCTTTAAAATAAATATATTTCAGCGATTTGTTTGTAAATACCCATTAGAACACATCAACAAATCAGCCTTTTGTGATCTGTTTTATTTCAAAGTTAAAGCACTGTCTTCAGCAAATGTGTTATACAGACGAGCTTTCACGGATCGGAGCTAACCTGACTGAGAATTATACATGACTGCACGTCTTTTAAAAGCATTTAAATAAAAACACTCCAGCGATTCAACACAATAAATATAGAAGAATATTTTAAAGACCTGCATTGGGTGCAAATGACGTTTTTCATAGGCTTAACTAACATGAGATGCACGGCTGCATTTATGTGTCTGTTAACAAAGACATCATTTGCACGTCTTTTAAAGGTATTTTAATACAAACACTCCGGCGATTCAACACAATAATAGTTCAGTCATATAATAAAAAGTTTAAATGCTTGCTTATTTCTGCTTTTCGGCTAAACCGCACGGCAACGCAACGCGGCTTTGAAGCAGGCGCTCATCACTTATTCCAGTATGGCAAGCCGTTTTAACCTAAAATACACATATTAATCCACTATGGTGTTCTGGGCTGGCCCTTTTGCCCGAAGGCTGCCCGGTTTGCTTCTCCAAGCCAACATTTAAAGTTTGTCATCGAACTTTAGCTTCTAGTTATGTTGGCTTGGAGAAGCCAACATATTGTTATGCTATTTAAACTTATTATTATGTTGGCTTGGAGAAGCCAACATATTGTTATGCTATTTAAACTTATTATTATGTTGGCTTGGAGAGCCAACATACTGTTATGCTATTTAAACTTATTATTATTATTATTATTCTTATGACCTAAAGAAATTTCTGACAGCTACTCCTCCGAGGCCTTTGAAGCCACAAGGCCCAAACTTGGCAGAGACCTGGGCCCTTGTCCCGAAAGAGTTGCTATATCTATTTGGACTGATTAGATGTACATTTGATTTATTATTAATTTTTGAATATGACAAATTTCCCAATGAATTACATGGGCTGAGAAAAAATGCGCCCTCTAACAGTAATACCTCTCGACTGAAGAGGCGGGACTCAAACCTCTTACTTACAGTCACTCTGAAATCGGTGGAAATACAAATAAATACCGCCTTAAAAATTTAAATATTACAGCGATTTAACTCTAAAAACCCATTAGAACATATCAACAGCTAAATTCAGTGGTTTGTGAGTAGTTCTAGTAAAAGAAAAGCTCGCACCCTTCAGCGAGTATACAAGCCGTCAGCACGAACTCTCTCCGTATGTGCTCATAAACAACATAACTTGCACGAATTAGAACGCCTTTAAAATTAATATATTTCAGCGATTTATTTGTAAATACCCATTAGAACACATCAACAAATCAGCCTTTTGTGATCTGTTTTATTTAAAAGTTAAAGCACTGTCTTCAGCAAATGTGTTATACAGACGAGCTTTCAGGCTCGGAGCTAACTTACCCGACTGAGAATTATACATGACTGCACGTCTTTTAAAAGCATTTAAATAAAAACACTCCAGCGATCCAACACAATCAATATACAAGAATATTTTAAAGAACTACATTAGCTGCAAATGAGCTTTTCAGTTTCACTAACGAACATGTTACCGAGCTGTGACTTACTTTCACTTTGAATTTGGTGGAAAATGCATATAAATAATGCCTTTAAAATTACAATATTCCAGCCATTTAATTGTAAATACCCATTAGAACACATCAAGACCTGAATTCAGCTGTTTGAGCGAATTTATTGAAAACCCTAAGCAATTCCTTCTCCGCGTACAGATTGCTTTCAACGAGTATACATGGAGACGAACGACATAATTTGCACGAATTAGAACGCCTTTAAAATTACAATATTGCAGCGATTTAATTCAGTCCACCCATTAGAAAATATCAACAGCTAAATGCAGTTGTTTGTGAGCATTTTGTTTTCATACAGAGAGCGCTGCGTTCAGCAGTGTGTTACATGAGCTCCGAGATGTCCGACTGAGAATTATACATGACTGCACGTCTTTTAAAGGCATTTAAATAAAAACACTCCAGCGATTCAACACAATAAATATAGAAGAATATTTTAAAGACCTGCATTGGGTGCAAATTACTTTTTTCATAGGCTTAACTAACTAACATGAGATGCACTGCTCAGTCTTCATCTGCATCATCAAAAACATCATTTGCACGTCTTTTAAAGGTATTTAAATACAAACACTCCAGCGATTAAACACAATAATAGTAGAGTAATATATTACACAGCTTAAATGCTTGCTTATTAATGCTTTTAGGCTCAACCGCACAGCAACGCTTTCAAGCACGCGCTGCACACTTGTTGTATGGCAAGCCGTTTTAACCTAAAATACGCATAAATCCACTATGGCAAGCTGGTTTAACCTAAAATATACTAAGCATTACTTATCGTAATAGCATTTTTACTAGCAACAATTCAATCAGAGAGCTCTAAGTGTTCTGGGCTGGCCCTTTTTCCCTGAAGGCTGCCCGGTTTGCTTCTCCAAGCCAACATTTAAAGTTTGTCATCGAACTTTAGCTTCTAGTTATTATTATTCTTCTTCCTATCCTAAATTTCTGACTGTATCTCCTCCTAGAGCTTTAACTCTTCAAACTCCAAACTCAGCCCAGATCTTCAGACTGGTCTAACTCGAGTTGCTATATCTTTTCTAACTAATCAGACTTACGGTTTTCCTAAAAATCCCGATTAAAACTGGGATAAAATCTCATTGACTTACATTGACGGAATGTTCAAATGAGCCAAGACTTTTCAAACTCCAACTGTCAAAATTCAAATTTAAACTCCCAGAATCCTTTGAGACTCAATCAAGCTTCCCTTCTATGAACTATATTTCTAATCCATTCAAACTCATTCAAGCTCATCTATCTTTCTAAGTCATGCTAACAGTATGCTAATCATGCTCAAATCATGCTAGCAACTTGCTAGTCATGCTAAAATCATGCTAGCGACTTGCTAGTCATGCTAAAATCATGCTAGCGACTTGCTAGTCATGCTAAAATCATGCTAGTAACTTGCTAGTCGTGCTAGGATCATGCTAGTAACTTGCTAGTCATGCTAGTATCATCCTAAAATCATGCTAGTAACTTGCTAGTCATGCTAAAATCATGCTAGCGACTTGCTAGTCATGCTAAAATCATGCTAGTAACTTGCTAGTCATGCTCGAATCATGCTAGTGACTTGCTAGTCGTGCTAGGATCATGCTAGTAACTTGCTAGTCATGCTAGTATCATCCTAAAATCATGCTAGCGACTTGCTAGTCATGCTAAAATCATGCTAGCGACTTGCTAGTCATGCTAAAATCATGCTAGTAACTTGCTAGTCATGCTCGAATCATGCTAGTGACTTGCTAGTCGTGCTAAGATCATGCTAGTAACTTGCTAGTCATGCTAGTATCATCCTAAATTCATGCTAGCGACTTGCTAGTCATGCTAAAATCATGCTAGCGACTTGCTATATATGTTAAAATCATGCTAGTGACTTGCTAGTCATGCTAGTAATCATGCTAGTGACTTCCTAGTCATGCTAGAATCGTGCTAGTGACTTGCTAGTCATGCTAGAATCGTGCTAGTGACATGCTAGTCATGCTAGTAATCATGCTAGTGACTTGCTAGTCATGCTAGAATCGTGCTAGTGACTTGCTAGTCATGCTAGAATCATGCTAGTGACATGCTAGTCATGCTAAAATCATGCTAGTGACTTGCTAGTCATGCTAGAATCGTGCTAGTGACTTGCTAGTCATGCTAAAATCATGCTAGTGACATGCTAGTCATGCTAGTAGTCATGTTAGAATCATGCTAGTGACTTGCTAGTCATGCTAGAATCATGCTAGTGACTTGCTAGTCATGCTAAAATCATGCTAGCGACTTGCTAATCATGCTAAAATCATGCTAGCGTCTTTGCTATTCATGCTAAAATCATGCTAGCGACTTGCTAGTCATGCTAAAATCGTGCTAGCGACTTGCTAGTCATGCTAAAATCGTGCTAGCGACTTGCTAGTCATGCTAAAACCATGCTAGCAACATGCTAGAAACATGCTAGTAAACACCCTGGGTACCCTAGTAACCACATAGCAACACCCAAGCAACCACCACAGGCACCATAGCAACCGCATAGCAACACCGTAGCAACCACCCCAGGCATCATAGCAACCGCATAGCAACACCCTGGCAACCACCACAGGCACCATAGCAACTGCATAGCAACACCTTAGCAACCACCCCGAGTACCTTAGCAACCGCATAGCAACACCCTAGCAACAATCCCAGGCACCATAGCAACCGCATAGCAACACCTTAGCAACCACCCCGAGTACCTTAGCAACCGCTTAGCAACACCCTAGCAACCAACCCAGGCACCATAGCAACCTCATAGCAACACCTTAGCAACCACCCCGGGTACCATAGCAACCACATAGCAACCACCCAGGGTACCTTAGCAACCACATAGCAACACCCTAGCAACCACCCCGGGTACCTTAGCAACACCTTAGCAACCACCCCAGGTACCTTAGCAACCACATAGCAACACCTTAGCAACCACATAGCAACACCCTAGCAACCACCTCGGGTACCTTAGCAACCACATAGTAACACCTTAGCAACCACCATGGGTACCTTAGCAACCGCATAGCAACACCTTAGCAACCACCCCAGGTACCCTAGCAACACCTTAGCAACCACCCTTAGCACCCTTGCAACCGCCTAGCAACACCTTAGCAACCACTCTAAGAACCTTAGCATCTAACTTGAAGCTTTTAAAATTACTTTAAACTTCAAACTATTTCAGACTGAAAACCATCAAACTTAAAACTTTTCTATCTATCTATCTATCTATCTATCTATCTATCTATCTATCTATCTATCTATCTATCTATCTTCAAGCTTAAAACTGCTGAAAACTGCTGAAAACTTCAAACTATTTCAGACTGAAAACAGTCAAACTTTTAAAACTTTTACAAACTTTAAAAACTATTTTAAACTATCTGGTGAGACTTTCTCAAGCCAACTTCAAAGTTTGTCTTGACGAACTTTTTTATCTAGTTATTATGTTGGCTTGGAGAGCCAACATACTATTATGCTATTTAAACTTATTATTATTATTATGTTGGCTTGGAGAGCCAACATACTGTTATGCTATTTAAACTTATTATTATTATTATTATTATATGTTATTATTCTTATGGTACACGAATTTACAAACGCTACTCCTCCTAGGGCTTGAATGCCACAAGCCCCAAACTTGGCAGATACCTGGGTCCTGCTCTGAAGTTAGTTGCTATATCTTTTTAGACTGATCAGACTTACAGTTGATTTATTATTAATTTTTGAATATGACACATTTCCCAATGAATTACATGGGCTGAGAAAAAATGCGCCCTCTAACAGTAATACCTCTCGACTGAAGAGGCGGGACTCAAACCTCTCACTTACAGTCACTCTGAAATCGGTGGAAATACAAATAAATATCGCCTTAAAAATTTAATTATTACAGCGATTTAACTCTAAATACCCATTAGAACATATCAACAGTTAAATTCAGTGGTTTTATAGTTCTTGTAAAAGAAAAGCTCGCACCCTTCAGCGCTTATACAAGCCGTCAGCACTAGGCTACTCTCTCTGTGCATGTGCTCACAAACAACATAAATTGCTCGAATTAGAACGCCTTTAAAATAAATATATTTCAGCGATTTGTTTGTAAATACTCATTAGAACACATCAACAAATCAGCCTTTTGTGATCTGTTTTATTTCAAAGTTAAAGCACTGTCTTCAGCAAATGTGTTACACAGACGAGCTTTCACGGCTCGGAGCTAACTTACCCGACTGAGAATAATACATGACTGAACGTCTTTTAAAAGCATTTAAATAAAAACACTCCAGCGATCCAACACAATAAATATACAAGAATATTTTAAAGAACTACATTAGCTGCAAATGAGCTATTCAATAGGTTTCACTAACGATCATGTTACCGAGCTGTGACCTATACTTTCACTTTGACTTCGGTGGAAAATGCATATAAATAACGCCTTTAAAATTACAATATTCCAGCCATTTAATTGTAAATACCCATTAGAACACATCAAGACCTGAATTCAGCTGTTTGAGTGAATTTATTGAAACCCCTAAGCATTTCCTTCACCGCGTACAGATTGCTTTCAACGAGTATACATGGAGACGAACGACATAATTTGCACGAATTAGAACGCCTTTAAAATTACAATATTGCAGCGATTTAATTCAGTCCACCCATTAGAAAATATCAACAGCTAAATGCAGTTGTTTGTGAGCATTTTGTTTTCATACAGAGAGCGCTGCGTTCAGCTGTGTGTTAGACATGAGCTCCGAGATGTCCGACTGACAATTATACATGACTGCACGTCTTTTAAAGGCATTTAAATACAAACACTCCAGCGATTGCACACAATAAATATAGAAGAATATTTTAAAGACCTACATTGGGTGCAAATGACTTTTTTCATAGGCTTAACTAACTAACATTGGATGCACTGCTCAGTCTTCCTCTGCATCATCAAACACATCATTTGCACGTCTTTTAAAGGTATTTAAATACAAACACTCCAGCGATTAAACACAATAATAGTAGAGTAATATAATACACAGCTTAAATGCTTGCTTATTTCTGCTTTTAGGCTCAACCGCACAGCAACGCGTCGTGGGTTCCAAGCACGCGCTGCAAACTTGTTGTATGGCAAGCCGTTTTAACGTAAAATCCACACACGATCCTCTATGTTTTAGCCTAAAATATACTAAGCATTTCTTGTCGTACTGCCATTTTTACTAGCAACAATTCAATCAGAGAGCTCTAAGTGTTCTGGGCTGGCCCTTTTGCCCCAAGGCTGCCCAATTTGGCTCTCCAAGCCAACATTTAAAGTTTGTCATCGAACTTTAGCTTCTAGTTATATTTTATTATTCTTATGACCTAAAGGAATTTCTGACAGCTACTCCTCCGAGGCCTTTGAAGCCACAAGGCCCAAACTTGGCAGAGACCTGGGCCCTTGTCCCGAAAGAGTTGCTATATCTATTTGGACTGATCAGATGTACAGTTGATTTATTATAAATTTTTGAATATGACAAATTTCCCAATGAATTACATGGGCTGAGAAAAAATGCGCCCTCTAACAGTAATACCTCTTGACTGAAGAGGCGGGACTCAAAGCTCTTACTTACAGTCACTCTGAAAACGGTGGAAATACAAATAAATACCGCCTTAAAAATGTAAATATTACAGCGATTTAACTCTAAATACCCATTAGAACATATCAACAGCTAAATTCAGTGGTTTGTGAGTAGTTCTTGTAAAAGAAAAGATCGCACCCTTCAGCACTTATACAAGCCGTAAGCACTCTCTCTCTCTCGACATGTGCTCACAAACAACATAAATTGCACGAATTAGAACGCCTTTAATATAAATATATTTCAGCGATTTGTTTGTAAATACCCATTAGAACACATCAACAAATCAGCCTTTTGTGATATGTTTTATTTCAAAGTTAAAGCACTGTCTTCAGCAAATGTGTTATACAGACAAGCTTTCACGGATCGGAGCTAACCTGACTGAGAATTATACATGACTGCACGTCTTTTAAAAGCATTTAAATAAAAACACTCCAGCGATCCAACACAATAAATATACAAGAATATTTTAAAGAACTACATTAGCTGCAAATGAGCTGTTCAATAGGTTTCACTAACGAACATGTTACCGAGCTGAGACTTACTTTCACTTTGATTTCGGTGGAAAATGCATATAAATAACGCCTTTAAAATTACAATACTCCAGCCATTTAATTGTAAATACCCATTAGAAACACATCAAGACCTGAATTCAGCTGTTTGAGCGAATTTATTGAAACCCCTAAGCATTTCCTTCACCGCGTACAGATTGCTTTCAACGAGTTTACATGGAGAGGAACGACATAATTTGCACAAATTTGACCGCCTTTAAAATTATAATATTGCAGCGATTTAATTCAGTCCACCCATTACAAAATATCAACAGCTAAATGCAGTTGTTTGTGACTATTTTTTTTTTTTTCATACAGAAAGCGCTGCATTCAGCAGTGTGTTAGACATGATGAGCTCCGAGATGTCCGACTGAGAATTATAAATGACTGCACGTCTTTTAAAGGCATTTAAATAAAAACACTCCAGCGATTCAACACAATAAATATAGAAGAATATTTTAAAGACCTGCATTGGGTGAAAATGACGTTTTTCATAGGCTTAACTAACATGAGATGCACGGCTGCATTTATGTGTCTGTTAACAAAGACATCATTTGCACGTCTTTTAAAGGTATTTTAATACAAACACTCCGGCGATTCAACACAATAATAGTTCAGTCATATAATAAAAAGTTTAAATGCTTGCTTATTTCTGCTTTTCGGCTCAACCGCACGGCAACGCGACGCGGCTTTGAAGCAGGCGCTCATCACTTATTCCAGTATGGCAAGCCGTTTTAACCTAAAATACACATATTAATCCACTATGGTGTTCTGGGCTGGCCCTTTTACCCGAAGGCTGCCAGGTTTGCTTCTCCAAGCCAACATTTAAAGTTTGTCATCGAACTTTAGCTTCTAGTTATGTTGGCTTGGAGAAGCCAACATATTGTTATGCTATTTAAACTTATTATTATTATTATGTTGGCTTGGAGAGCCAACATACTGTTATGCTATTTAAACTTATTATTATATTTTATTATTCTTATGACCTAAGAAAATTTCTGACAGCTACTCCTCCGAGGCCTTTGAAGCCACAAGGCCCAAACTTGGCAGAGACCTGGGCCCTTGTCCCGAAAGAGTTGCTATATCTATTTGGACTGATCAGATGTACAGTTGATTTATTATTAATTTTTGAATATGACAAATTTCCCAATGAATTACATGGGCTGAGAAAAAATGCGCCCTCTAACAGTAATACCTCTCGCTTGAAGAGGCGGGACTCAAACCTCTTACTTACAGTCACTCTGAAATCGGTGGAAATACAAATAAATATCGCCTTAAAAATTTAATTATTACAGCGATTTAACTCTAAATACCCATTAGAACATATCAACAGCAAAATTCAGTGGTTTGTGAGTAGTTCTTGTAAAAGAAAAGCTCGCACCCTTCAGCGCTTATACAAGCCGTCAGCACGAACTCTCTCTGTATGTGCTCATAAACAACATAAATTGCACGAATTAGAACGCCTTTAAAATTAATATATTTCAGCGATTTATTTGTAAATACCCATTAGAACACATCAACAAATCAGCCTTTTGTGATCTGTTTTATTTCAAAGTTAAAGCACTGTCTTCAGCAAATGTGTGTTATACAGACGAGCTTTCACGGCTCGGAGCTAATTTACCCGACTGAGAATTAAACATGACTGCACGTCTTTTAAAAGCATTTAAATAAAAACACTCTAGCGATCCAACACAATAAATATACAAGAATATTTTAAAGAACTACATTAGCTGCAAATGAGCTTTTCAATACGTTTCACTAACGAACATGTTACCGAGCTGTGACTTACTTTCACTTTGAACTCGGTGGAAAATGCATATAAATAATGCCTTTAAAATTACAATATTCCAGCCATTTAATTGTAAATACCCATTAGAACACATCAAGACCTGAATTCAGCTGTTTGAGCGAATTTATTGAAAACCCTAAGCATTTCCTTCACCGCATACAGATTGCTTTCAACGAGTTTACATGGAGACGAACGGCATAATTTGCACGAATTAGAACGCCTTTAAAATTACAATATTGCAGCGATTTAATTCAGTCCACCCATTAGAAAATATCAACAGCTAAATGCAGTTGTTTGTGAGCATTTTGTTTTCATACAGAGAGCGCTGCGTTCAGCAGTGTGTTAGACATGAGCTCCGAGATGTCCGTCTGAGAATTATACATGACTGCACGTCTTTTAAAGGCATTTAAATAAAAACACTCCAGCGATCCAACACAATAAATATAGAAGAATATTTTAAAGACCTGCATTGGGTGCAAATGACGTTTTTCATAGGCTTAACTAACTAACATGAGATGCACGGCTGCATTTGTGTGTCTGTTAACAAAGACATCATTTGCACGTCTTTTAAAGGTATTTTAATACAAACACTCCAGCGATTAAACACAATAATAGTACAGTCATATAATAAAAAGGTTAAATGATTGCTTATTTATGCTTTTCGCCTCAACCGCACAGCAACGCGTCGTGGCTTTGAAGCAGGCGCTGCACGAATCTTAAGATATGGCAAGCCGTTTTAACCTAAAATACACATATTAATCAACTATGGCAAGCTGTTTTAGCCTAAAATATACTAAGCATTACTTATCGTAATAGCATTTTTACTAGCAACAATTGAATTACAGAGCTCTAAGTGTTCTGGGCTGGTCCTTTTGCCCGAAGGCTGCCCAATTTGGCTCTCCAAGCCAACATTTAAAGTTTGTCATCGAACTTTAGCTTCTAGTTATTATTATTATTATATTTTATTATTCTTATGAGCTAAAGAAATTTCTGACACCTACTCCTCCGAGGCCTTTGAAGCCACAAGGCCCAAACTTGGCAGAGACCTGGGCCCTGGTCCCGAAAGAGTTGCTATATCTATTTGGACTGATCAGATGTACAGTTGATTTATTATTAATTTTTGAATATGACAAATTTCCCAATGAATTACATGGGCTGAGAAAAAATGCGCCCTCTAACAGTAATACCTCTCGACTGAAGAGGCGGGATTCAAACCTCTTACTTACAGTCACTCTGAAAACGGTGGAAATACAAATAAATACCGCCTTAAAAATTTAAATATTACAGCGATTTAACTCTAAATACCCATTAGAACATATCAACAGCTAAATTCAGTGGTTTGTGAGTAGTTGTTGTAAAAGAAAAGCTCGCACCCTTCAGCGCTTATACAAGCCGTCGGCATGTACTCTCTCTGTATGTGCTCATAAACAACATAATTTGCACGAATTAGAACGCCTTTAAAATTAATATATTTCAGCGATTTATTTGTAAATACCCATTAGAACACATCAACAAATCTGCCTTTTGTGATCTGTTTTATTTCAAACTTAAAGCACTGTCTTCAGCAAATGTGTTATACAGACGAGCTTTCAAGGCTCGGAACTTACCCGACTAGAGAATATATTATACATGATTATACATGAGTGCACGTCTTTTAAAAGCATTTAAACAAAAACACTCTAGCGATTCAACACAATAAATATAGAAGAATATTTTAAAGAACTACATTAGCTGCAAATGAGCTATTCAGTATGTTTCACTAACGAACATGTTACCGAGCTGTGACCTATACTTTCACTTTGACTTCGGTGGAAAATGCATATAAATAACGCCTTTAAAATTACAATATTCCAGCCATTTAATTGTAAATACCCATTAGAACACATCAAGACCTGAATTCAGCTGTTTGAGCGAATTTATTGAAACCCCTAAGCATTTCCTTCACCGCATACAGGTTGCCTTCAACGAGTATACATGGAGACGAACGACATAATTTGCACGAATTTGACCGCCTTTAAAATTACAATATTGCAGCGATTTAATTCAGTCCACCCATTAGAAAATATCAACAGCTAAATGCAGTTGTTTGTGAGTTTTTTTTTTTTCATACAGAGAGCGATGTGTTCAGCAGTGTGTTAAGACATGAGCTCCGAGATGTCCGTCTGAGAATTATACATGACTGCACGTCTTTTACTGGCATGTAAATACAAACACTCCAGCGATTGCACACAATAAATATAGAAGAATATTTTAAAGAACTGCATTGGGTGCAAATGACTTTTTTCATAGGCTTAACTAACTAACAGGAGATGCACGGCTGCATTTATGTGTCAGTTAACAAAGACATCATTTGCACGTCTTTTAAAGGTATTTTAATACAAACACTCCAGCGATTCCACACAATAAATATAGAAGAATATTTTAAAGACCTACATTGAGTGCAAATGACTTTTTTCACAGGCTTAACTAACTAACATTGAATGCACTGCTCAGTCTTCGTCTGCATCAAAGACATCATTTGCACGTCTTTTAAATGTATTTAAATACAAACACTCCAGCGATTTAACACAATAATAGTAGAGTAATATATTACACAGCTTAAATGCTTGCTTATTTCTGCTTTTAGGCTCAACCGCACAGCAACGCGTCATGGCTTTCAAGCAGCCGCTGCACACTTGTTGTATGGCAAGCCGTTTTAACCTAAAATACACATAAATCCTCTATGGCAAGCTGTTTTAGCCTAAAATATACTAAGTATTACTTTTCGTGATAGCATTTTTACTAGCAATAATTCAATCAGAGAGCTCTAAGTGTTCTGGGCTGGCCCTTTTGCCCGAAGGCTGCCCGGTTTGCTTCTCCAAGCCAACATTTAAAGTTTGTCATCGAACTTTAGCTTCTAGTTATTATTAAACTTCTTCTGAGACTAAAATTCTATATGCTACTCCTCCTAGAGCTTTAAGCCTACAAGCCCCAAACTCGGCGGAGCCCTGGGCCCTGGTCACGAAAGTGTTGCTATATCTTTTTGGAATGATCAGACTTACAGTTGATTTAATATTAATTTTTTTGCATGAAAAATTTATATAGGATTTCAATGGGCTGAGAAAAAATGCGCCATCTAGAGGCGCAATACCTCTCCACTGAAGAGGCGGGACTCAAACCTCTTACTTACAGTCACTCTGAAATCGGTGGAAATACAAATAAATACCGCTTTAAAAATTTAAATATTACAGCGATTTAACTCTAAATACCCATTAGAACACATCAACAGCTACATTCAGCTGTGAGCTGTTTTGTGTAAAAGTTAAACCGCTGTCTTTACAGAGTGTGTTACAGATGAGCTTCACATCTCCGTCTGAGAATTATACATGACTGCACGTCTTTTAAAAGCATTTAAATAAAAACACTCCAGCGATCCAACACAATAAATATACAAGAATATTTTAAAGAACTACATTAGCTGCACATGAGCTGTTCAATAGGTTTCACTAACGAACATGTTACCGAGCTGTGACCCATACTTTCACTTTGACTTCGGTGGAAAATGCATATAAATAACGCCTTTAAAATTACAATATTCCAGCCATTTAATTTTAAATACCCATTAGAACACATCAAGACCTGAATTCAGCTGTTTGAGCGAATTTATTCAAAACCCTAAGCATTTCCTTCACCGCGTACAGATTGCTTTCAACGAGTATACATGGAGACGAACGATATAATTTGCACGAATTAGAACGCCTTTAAAATTACAATATTGCAGCGGTTTAATTCGTTCCACCCATTAGAAAATATCAACAGCTAAATGCAGTTGTTTGTGAGTATTTTTTTTCATACAGAGAGCGCTGTGTTCAGCAGTGTAGACATGAGCTCCGAGATGTCCGTCTGAGAATTATACATGACTGAACGTCTTTTAAAGGCATGTAAATACAAACACTCCAGCGATTGCACACAATAAATATAGAAGAATATTTTAAAGACCAGCATTGGGTGCAAAGGACTTTTTTCATAGGCTTAACTAACTAACAGGAGATGCACGGCTGCATTTACGTGTCTGTTAACAAAGACATCATTTGCACGTCTTTTAAAGGTATTTTAATACAAACACTCCAGCGATTCCACACAATAAATATAGAAGAATATTTTAAAGACCTACATTGAGTGCAAATGACTTTTTTCACAGGCTTAACTAACTAACATTGAATGCACTGCTCAGTCTTCATCTGCATCATCAAAGACATCATTTGCACGTCTTTTAAAGGTATTTAAATACAAACACTCCAGCGATTAAACACAATAATAGTAGAGTAATATATTACACAGCTTAAATGCTTGCTTATTTCTGCTTTTAGGCTCAACCGCACAGCAACGCGTCGTGGCTTTCAAGCAGGCGCTACACACTTGTTGTATGGCAAGCCGTTTAACCTAAAATACACATAAATCCTCTATGGCAAGCTGTTTTAGCCTAAAATATACTAAGTATTACTTATCGTAATAGCATTTTTACTAGCAACAATTCAATCAGAGAGCTCTAAGTGTTCTGGGCTGGCCCTTTTGCCCGAAGGCTGCCCGGTTTGCTTCTCCAAGCCAACATTTAAAGTTTGTCATCGAACTTTAGCTTCTAGTTATTATTATTCTTATGACCTAAAGAAATTTCTGACAGCTACTCCTCCGAGGCCTTTGAAGCCACAAGGCCCAAACTTGGCAGAGACCTGGGCCCTTGTCCCGAAAGAGTTGCTATATCTATTTGGACTGATCAGATGTACAGTTGATTTATTATAAATTTTTGAATATGACAAATTTCCCAATGAAATACATGGGCTGAGAAAAAATGCGCCCTCTAACAGTAATACCTCTCGACTGAAGAGGCGGGACTCAAACCTCTTACTTACAGTCACTCTGAAATCGGTGGAAATAAAAATAAATACCGCCTTAAAAATTTAAATATTACAGCGATTTAACTCTAAAAACCCATTAGAACATATCAACAGCTAAATTCAGTGGTTTGTGAGTAGTTCTTGTAAAAGAAAAGCTCGCACCCTTCAGCGAGTATAGAAGCCGTCAGCACGAACTCTCTCTGTATGTGCTCATAAACAACATAACTTGCACGAATTAGAACGCCTTTAAAATTAATATATTTCAGCGATTTATTTGTAAATACCCATTAGAACACATCAACAAATCAGCCTTTTGTGATCTGTTTTATTTCAAAGTAAAAGCACTGTCTTCAGCAAATGTGTTATACAGACAAGCTTTCAGGCTCGGAGCTAACTTACTCGACTGAGAATTAAACATGACTGCACGTCTTTTAAAAGCATTTAAATAAAAACACTCCAGCGATCCAACACAATCAATATACAAGAATATTTTAAAGAACTACATTAGCTGCAAATGAGCTTTTCAATACGTTTCACTAACGAACATGTTACCGAGCTGTGACTTACTTTCACTTTGACTTCGGTGGAAAATGCATATAAATAACGCCTTTAAAATTACAATATTCCAGCCATTTAATTGTAAATACCCATTAGAACACATCAAGACCTGAATTCAGCTGTTTGAGCGAATTTATTGAAAACCCTAAGCATTTCCTTCACCGCATACAGGTTGCCTTCAACGAGTATACATGGAGACGAACGACATAATTTGCACGAATTTGACCGCCTTTAAAATTACAATATTGCAGCGATTTAATTCAGTCCACCCATTAGAAAATATCAACAGCTAAATGCAGTTGTTTGTGAGTTTTTTTTTTTCATACAGAGAGCGATGTGTTCAGCAGTGTGTTAAGACATGAGCTCCGAGATGTGCGTCTGAGAATTATACATGACTGCACGTCTTTTAAAGGCATGTAAATACAAACACTCCAGCGATTGCACACAATAAATATAGAATAATATTTTAAAGACCTGCATTGGGTGCAAATGACTTTTTTCATAGGCTTAACTAACTAACAGGAGATGCACGGCTGCATTTATGTGTCAGTTAACAAAGACATCATTTGCACGTCTTTTAAAGGTATTTTAATACAAACACTCCAGCGATTCCACACAATAAATATAGAAGAATATTTTAAAGACCTACATTGAGTGCAAATGACTTTTTTCACAGGCTTAACTAACTAACTAACATTGAATGCACTGCTCAGTCTTCGTCTGCATCAAAGACATCATTTGCACGTCTTTTAAATGTATTTAAATACAAACACTCCAGCGATTTAACACAATAATAGTAGACTAATATATTACACAGCTTAAATGCTTGCTTATTAATGCTTTTAGGCTCAACCGCACAGCAACGCGTCATGGCTTTCAAGCACCCGCTGCACACTTGTTGTATGGCAAGCCGTTTTAACCTAAAATACACATAAATCCTCTATGGCAGGCTGTTTTAGCCTAAAATATACTAAGTATTACTTTTCCTGATAGCATTTTTACTAGCAATAATTCAATCAGAGAGCTCTAAGTGTTCTGGGCTGGCCCTTTTGCCCGAAGGCTGCCCGGTTTGCTTCTCCAAGCCAACATTTAAAGTTTGTCATCGAACTTTAGCTTCTAGTTAAGTTGGCTTGAGAGAGCCAACTTACTGATATTCTATTTAAACTTATTAAGTTGGCTTGAGAAAGCCAACTTACTGATATTCTATTTAAACTTATTATTATTATTATTCTTCTTCTGAGACAAAAAAATTCTGACTGCTACTCCTCCTAGAGCTTTAACTCTACAAACTCCAAACTCAGCCCAGATCTTCAGTCTGGTCTAACTCGAGTTGCTATATCTTTTCTAACTGATCGGACTTACGGTTTTCCTAAAAATGCCGATTAAAATTGGGGGAAAATCTCATTGACTTACATTGACGGAATGTTCAAATGAGCCAAGACTTTTCAAACTCCAACTGTCAAAATTCAAATTTAAACTGTCAGAATCCTTTGAGACTCAATCAGGCTTCTCTTCTATGAACTATATTTCTAATCCATTCAAACTCATCTATCTATAAATCTATCCATCTATTAATCTGTCTATCTATAAATCTGTCTGTCTATCTATTAATCTATCTATCTATTAATCTGTCTATCTATTAATCTATCTATAAATCTATCTATTAATCTATCTATCTATTAATCTATCTATCTATCTATCTATCTATCTATCTATAAATTTATCTATTAATCTGTCTATCTATAAATCTGTCTATCTATTAATCTGTCTATCTATTAATCTGTCTATCTATAAATCTATCTATCTATAAATCTGTCTATCTACTAATCTATCTATTAATCTGTCTATCTATAAATCTGTCTATCTATTAATCTGTCTATCTATAAATCTATCTATCTATAAATCTGTCTATCTACTAATCTATCTATTAATCTGTCTATCTAAAAATCTATCCATCTATTAATCTGTCTATCTATAAATCTGTCTATCTATTAATCTGTCTATCTAAAAATCTATCCATCTATTAATCTGTCTATCTATTAATCTGTCTATCTAAAAATCTATCCATCTATTAATCTGTCTATCTATAAATCTGTCTATCTATTAATCTGTCTATCTATTAATCTGTCTATCTATAAATCTGTCTATCTATAAATCTGTCTATCTATTAATCTATCTATCTATCTATCTATCTATAAATTTATCTATTAATCTGTCTATCTATTAATCTGTCTATCTATTAATCTGTCTATCTATTAATCTGTCTATCTATAAATCTATCTATCTATAAATCTGTCTATCTACTAATCTATCTATTAATCTGTCTATCTAAAAATCTATCCATCTATTAATCTGTCTATCTATAAATCTGTCTATCTATTAATCTGTCTATCTAAAAATCTATCCATCTATTAATCTGTCTATCTATAAATCTGTCTATCTATAAATCTGTCTATCTATTAATCTGTCTATCTATTAATCTGTCTATCTATAAATCTGTCTATCTATTAATCTATCTATCTATAAATCTATCTATCTTCTGTCTATCTATCTTCTGTCTATCTATTAATCTATCTATCTATAAATCTGTCTATCTATAAATCTGTCTATCTATTACTATGGAAAGCTTCAAACTATTTCAGACTGAAAACAGTCAAACTTTTAAAACTTTTACAAACTTTTTTAAACTATTTGTTCTATTTCAGACTGAAAACCATCAAACTTAAATCTTTTTCAACTTTTTCTATCTTTAAACTTTAAAAACTAATCAAACTGCTTAAAGCTTTCAAAACTTCATGGCAAAGCTTTCTCAAGCCAACTTAAAGTTTGTCTCGACGAACTTTTTTTATCTAGTTATGTTGGCTTGGAGAGCCAACATACTGTTATGCTATTTAAACTTATTATTATTATTATATTTTATTATTCTTATGACCTACAGAAATTTCTGACAGCTACTCCTCCGAGGCCTTTGAAGCCACAAGGCCCAAACTTGGCAGAGACCTGGGCCCTTGTCCCGAAAGAGTTGCTATATCTATTTGGACTGATCAGATGTACAGTTGATTTATTATTAATTTTTGAATATGACAAATTTCCCAATGAATTACATGGGCTGAGAAAAAATGCGCCCTCTAACAGTAATACCTCTCGACTGAAGAGGCGGGACTCAAACCTCTTACTTACAGTCACTCTGAAATCCGTGGAAATACAAATAAATATCGCCTTAAAAATGTCATTATTACAGCGATTTAACTCTAAATACCCATTAGAACATATCAACAGCTAAATTCAGTGGTTTGTGAGTAGTTCTTGTAAAAGAAAAGCTCGCACCCTTCAGCGCTTATACAAGCCGTCAGCACTAGGCTACTCTCTCTCTACATGTGCTCGCAAACAACATAAATTGCACGAATTAGAATGCCTTTAAAATAAATATATTTCAGCGATTTGTTTGTAAATACCCATTAGAACACATCAACAAATCAGCCTTTTGTGATCTGTTTTATTTCAAAGTTAAAGCACTGTCTTCAGCAAATAGACGAGCTTTCACGGATCGGAGCTAACTTACCCGACTGAGAATTAGGCTATACATGACTGCACGTCTTTTAAAAGCATTTAAATAAAAACACTCCAGCGATCCAACACAATAAATATACAAGAATATTTTAAAGAACTACATTAGCTGCAAATTAGCTGTTCAATAGGTTTCACTAACGAACATGTTACCGAGCTGTGACTTACTTTCACTTTGATTTTGGTGGAAAATGCATATAAATAACGCCTTTAAAATTACAATACTCCAGCTATTTAATTGTAAATACCCATTAGAACACATCAAGACCTGAATTCAGCTGTTTGAGCGAATTTATTGAAACCCCTAAGCATTTCCTTCACCGCGTACAGATTGCTTTCAAAGAGTTCACATGGAGACGAACGACATAATTTGCACGAATTAGAACGCCTTTAAAATTACAATATTGCAGCGATTTAATTCATTCCACCCATTAGAAAATATCAACAGCTAAATGCAGTTGTTTGTGAGCATTTTGTTTTCATACAGAGAGCGCTGCGTTCAGCTGTGTTAGACATGAGCTCCGAGATGTCCGACTGAGAATTATACATGACTGCACGTCTTTTAAAGGCATTTAAATAAAAACACTCCAGCGATTCAACACAATAAATATAGAAGAATATTTTAAAGACCTACATTGGGTGAAAATGACTTTTTTCATAGGCTTAACTAACATGAGATGCACGGCTGCATTTATGTGTCTGTTAACAAAGACATCATTTGCACGTCTTTTAAAGGTATTTTAATACAAACACTCCAGCGATTCAACACAATAATAGGACAGTCATATAATAAAAAGTTTAAATGCTTGCTTATTTCTGCTTTTCGGCTCAACCGCACGGCAACGCGACGCGGCTTTGAAGCAGGCGCTCATCACATATTCCAGTATGGCAAGCCGTTTTAACCTAAAATACACATGAATCCACTATGGCAAGCTGTTTTAGCCTAAAATACACATAAATCCTCTATGGCAAGCTGTTTTAGCCTAAAATATACTAAGCATTACTCATAGCATTTTTACTAGCAACAATTCAATTACAGAGCTCTAAGTGTTCTGGGCTGGCCCTTTTGCCCGAAGGCTGCCCAATTTGGCTCTCCAAGCCAACATTTAAAGTTTGTCATCGAACTTTAGCTTCTAGTTATTATTATTATTCTTCTTCTGAGACAAAAAAATTCTGACTGCTACTCCTCCTAGAGCTTTAACTCTACAAACTCCAAACTCAGCCCATATCTTCAGTCTGGTCTAACTCGAGTTGCTATATCTTTTCTAACTGATCGGACTTACGGTTTTCCTAAAAATGCCGATTAAAATTGGGGGAAAATCTCATTGACTTACATTGACGGAATGTTCAAATGAGCCAAGACTTTTCAAACTCCAACTGTCAAAATTCAAATTTAAACTGCCAGAATCCTTTGAGACTCAATCAGGCTTCTCTTCTATGTACTATTTCTAATCCATTCAAACTCATCTATCTATAAATCAATCAATCTATCTATCTATCTATCTATCTATCTATCTATCTATCTATCTATCTATCTATCTATCTATCTATCTATCTATCTATCTATCTATCTATCTATCTATCTATGAATATATCTATGAATATATCCATCTATTAATCTGTCTATCTATAAATCTATCTCTCTATAAATCTATCCATCTATTAATCTGTCTATCTATAAATCTGTCTATCTATTAATCTATCTCTCTATAAATCTATCTATCTATAAATCTGTCTATCTATAAATCTATCCAACTATTAATCTGTCTATATATAAATCTATCCATCTATTAATCTGTCTATCTATTAATCTATCTATCTATTAATCTGTCTATCTATAAATCTGTCTATCTATAAATCTATCCATCTATTAATCTGTCTATCTATAAATCTATCCATCTATAAATCTATCTATCTATAAATCTGTCTATATATAAATCTATCCATCTATTAATCTGTCTATCTATTAATCTATCTATCTATAAATCTATCTATCTATAAATCTGTCTATTAATCTATCTATCTATTAATCTATCTGTCTATAAATCTATCTATCTATAAATCTATCTATAAATCTGTCTATAAATCTATCTGTCTATAAATCTATATATCTATTCATCTGTCTATAAATCTGTCTATTAATCTGTCTATAAATCTATCTATCTATAAATCTGTCTATCTATAAATCTGTCTATCCGTTTAAGCTTTAAAACTACTTTAAACTTAAAACTATTTCAGACTGAAAACCTTCAAACTTAAATCTTTTCAAACTTTTTCTATCTTTAAACTTTAAAAACTAATCAAACTGCTTAAAGCTTTCAAAACTTCTTTAAACTTTAAGGCAAAGCTTTCTCAAGCCAACTTAAAGTTTGTCTCGACGAACTTTTTTATCTAGTTATTATTATTATGTTGGCTTGGAGAGCCAACATACTGTTATGCTATTTAAACTTATTATTATTATTATTATTCTTATGACCTACAGAAATTTCTGACAGCTACTCCTCCGAGGCCTTTGAAGCCACAAGGCCCAAACTTGGCAGAGACCTGGGCCCTTGTCCCGAAAGAGTTGCTATATCTATTTGGACTGATCAGATGTACAGTTGATTTATTATTAATTTTTGAATATGACAAATTTCCCAATGAAATACATGGGCTGAGAAAAAATGCGCCCTCTAACAGTAATACCTCTCGACTGAACAGGCGGGACTCAAACCTCTTACTTACAGTCACTCTGAAATCGGTGGAAATACAAATAAATACCGCCTTAAAAATTTTAATATTACAGCGATTTAACTCTAAATACCGATTAGAACATATCAACAGCTAAATTCAGTGGTTTGTGAGTAGTTCTTGTAAAAGAAAAGCTCGCACCCTTCAGCGCTTATACAAGCCGTCATCATGTACTCTCTCTGTATGTGCTCATTAACAACATAATTTGCACGAATTAGAACGCCTTTAAAATTAATATATTTCAGTGATTTATTTGTAAATACCCATTAGAACACATCAACGGCTACATTCAGCTGTGAGCTGTTTTGTGTAAAAGTTAAACCGCTGTCTTTACAGATTGTCTTACAGATGAGCTTCACATCTCCGTCTGAGAATTATACATGACTGCACGTCTTTTAAAAGCATTTAAATAAAAACACTCCAGCGATCCAACACAATAAATATACAAGAATATTTTAAAGAACTACATTAGCTGCAAATGAGATTTTCAATACGTTTCAGTAACGAACGTGTTACCGAGCTTTGACTTACTTTCACTTTGAACTCGGTGGAAAATGCATATAAATAATGCCTTTAAAATTACAATATTCCAGCCATTTAATTGTAAATACCCATTAGAACACATCAAGACCTGAATTCAGCTGTTTGAGCGAATTTATTGAAAACCCTAAGCATTTCCATCACCGCATATGGTTGCCTTCAACGAGTATACATGGAGACGAACGACATAATTTGCACGAATTTGACCGCCTTTAAAATTACAATATTGCAGCGATTTAATTCAGTCCACCCATTAGAAAATATCAACAGCTAAATGCAGTTGTTTGTGAGCATTTTGTTTTCATACAGAGAGCGCTGCGTTCAGCAGTGTGTTAACGTTAGACATGAGCTCCGAGATGTCCGTCTGAGAATTATATATGACTGCACGTCTTTTAAAGGCATTTAAATAAAAAACACTGCAGCGATTCAACACAATAAATATAGAATATTTTAAAAGACCTACATTGAGTGCAAATGACTTTTTTCACAGGCTTAACTAACTAACATTGAATGCACTGCTCAGTCTTCATCTGCATCAAAGACATCATTTGCACGTCTTTTAAAGGTATTTAAATACAAACACTCCAGCGATTAAACACAATTATAGTAGAGTAATATATTACACAGCTTAAATGCTTGCTTATTAATGCTTTTAGGCTCAACCGCACAGCAACGCTTTCAAGCACGCGCTGCACACTTGTTGTATGGCAAGCTGTTTTAACCTAAAATACACATAAATCCTCTATGGCAAGCTGTTTAGCCTAAAATATACTAAGCATTTCTTATCGTAATAGCATTTTTACTAGCAACAATTCAATCAGAGAGCTCTAAGTGTTCTGGGCTGGCCCTTTTGCCCGAAGGCTGCCCAATTTGGCTCTCCAAGCCAACATTTAAAGTTTGTCATCGAACTTTAGCTTCTAGTTATTATTATTCTTCTGAGACCAAAATTTTCTGACTGCTACTCCTCCTAGAGCTTTAACTCTACAAACTCCAAACTCAGCCCAGATCTTCATACTGGTCTAACTCGAGTTGCTATATCTTTTCTAACTAATCGGACTTACGGTTTTCCTAAAAATCCCGATTAAAACTGGGAATAAAATCTCATTGACTTACATTGACAGAATGTTCAAACTCCAACTGTCAAAATTCAAATTTAAACTGCCAGAATCCTTTGAGACTCAAATCAGGCTTCCCTTCTATCTACTATTTCTAATCCGATCAAACTCATTTAAACTCATCTATCTATCTATCTATCTATCTATCTATCTATCTATCTATCTATCTATCTATCTATCTATCTATCTATCTATCTATCTATCTATCTATCTATCTATTAATCTATCTATCTATTAATCTGTCTATCTATCAATCTGTCTATCTATAAATCTATCTATCTATAAATCTGTCTATCTATTAATCTGTCTATCCATTAATCTATCTATCTATAAATCTATCTATTAATCTATCTATCTATAAATCTATCTATCTATAAATCTGTCTATCTATAAATCTATCTATAAATATATCTATAAATCTATCTATCTATAAATCTATCTATCTATCTTTCTATCTCTCCATCTTAATCATGCTAACAATATGCTAATCATGCTAAAATCATGCTAGTGACTTGCTAGTCATGCTAAATTCATGTTAGCGACTTGCTAGTCATGCTAAATTCATGTTAGCGACTTGCTAGTCATGCTAAAATCATGCTAGCGACTTGCTAAAACCTTGCTAGCGACTTGCTAGTCATGCTAAAATCATGCTAGCAACTTGCTAATCATGCTTAATTCGTGCTAGCGTCTTGCTAGTCATGCTAAAATCATGCTAGTGACTTGCTAGTCATGCTAAAATCATGGTAGTGACTTGCTAATCATGTTAAAATCATGCTAGCGACTTGCTAGTCTTGCTAAAATCATGTTAGCGACTTGCTAGTAATGCTAAAATCATGCTAGTGACTTGCTAGTAATGATAAAATCATGCTAGCGACTTTGCTAGTCAGGCTAAAATCATGCTAGGGACTTGCTAATCATGCTAAAATCATGCTAGTGACTTTGCTAATCATACTAAAATCATGCTAGCGACTTGCTTTTCATGCTAAAATCATGATAGCGACATGCTAAAATCATGCTAGCGACTTTCTAGTAATGCTAAAATCATGCTAGTGACTTGCTAATCATGCTAAAATCATGCTAGCGACTTGTTTGTCATGCTAAAATCATGCTAGCGATTTGTTAAAATCATGCTAGTGACTTGCTAGTCATGCTAAAATCATGCTAGCGACTTGCTAATCATGTTAAAATCATGCTAGCGACTTGCTTGTCATGCTAAAATCATGCTACCGACTTGCTAATCATGTTAAAATCATGCTAGCGATTTGCTTGTCATGCTAAAATCATGCTACCGACTTGCTAATCATGCTAAAATCATGCTAGCGACTTGCTAGTCATGCTAAAATCATGCTAGTGACTTGCTAGTCGTGCTAGGATCATGCTAGTAACTTGTTAGTCATGCTAGTATCATCCTAAAATCATGCTAGCGATTTGCTTGTCATGCTAAAATCATGCTACCAACTTGCTAATCATGCTAAAATCATGCTAGCAACTTGCTAGTCATGCTAAAATCATGCTAGCGACTTGCTAGTCATGCTAAAATCATGCTAGCGACTTGCTAGTCATGCTAAAATCATGCTAGTGACTTGCTAGTCGTGCTAGGATCATGCTAGTAACTTGTTAGTCATGCTTGTCTATCTATAAATCTATCCATCTATTAATCTGTCTATCTATAAATCTATATCTATTAATCTATCTATCTATTAATCTGTCTATCTATAAATCTATATCTATTAATCTATCTATCTATAAATCTGTCTATCTATAAATCTATATCTATTAATCTATCTATCTATAAATCTGTCTATAAATCTGTCTATAAATCTATCTGTCTATAAATCTATATATCTATTAATCTATCTATAAATCTGTCTATTAATCTGTCTATAAATATATCTGTCTATAAATCTATCTATCTATAAATCTATCTATAAATCTGTCTATAAATCTATCTATCTATAAATCTGTCTATTAATCTGTCTATAAATCTATCTGTCTATAAATCTATCCATCTATAAATCTGTCTATCCGTTTAAGCTTTAAAACTACTTTAAACTTAAAACTATTTCAGACTGAAAACCTTCAAACTTAAATCTTTTCAAACTTTTTCTATCTTTAAACTTTAAAAACTAATCAAACTGCTTAAAGCTTTCAAAACTTCTTTAAACTTTAAGGCAAAGCTTTCTCAAGCCAACTTAAAGTTTGTCTCGACGAACTTTTTTATCTAGTTATTTTTATTCTTCTTCTTCTTCCTATATAAAATTTCTGACTGCTACTCCTCCTAGAGCTTTAACTCTACAAACTCCAAACTCAGCCCAGATCTTCAGACTGGTCAGACTCGATATGCTATATCTTTTCTAACTGATCGGACTTACGGTTTTCCTAAAAATCCTGATTAAACCTGGGAAAAAAATCTCATTGACTTACATTGATGGAATGTTCAACTCCAACTGTCAAAATTCAAATTTAAACTGCCAGAATCCTTTGAGACTCAATCAAGCTTCCCTTCTATGTACTATATTTCTAATCCATTCAAACTCATTCAAACTCATCTATCTTTCTAAGTCATGCTAACAATATGCTAATCATGCTAAAATCATGTTAGTGACTTGCTAGTCATCCTAAAATCATGCTAGTAACTTGCTAGTCATGCTAGAATCATGCTAGTGACTTGCTAGTCATGCTAAAATCATGCTAGAGACTTGCTAGTCATACTAGAATCATGCTAGTGACTTGCTAGTCTTGCTAAAATCATGCTAGTGACTTGCTAGTCATGTTAAAATCATGTTAGTGACATGCTAGTCATGCTAGGATCATGCTTGTAACTTGCTAGTCATGCTAGAATCATGCTAGTGACTTGCTAGTCATGCTAAAATCATGCTAGAGACTTGCTAGTCATACTAGAATCATGCTAGTGACTTGCTAGTCTTGCTAAAATCATGCTAGTGACTTGCTAGTCATGTTAAAATCATGTTAGTGACATGCTAGTCATGCTAGGATCATGCTTGTAACTTGCTAGTCATGCTAAAATCATGCTAACGACTTGCTAGTCATGCTGAAATCTTGCTAGCGACTTGCTAGTCATGCTAAAATCATGCTAGCGACTTGCTAGTCATGCTAAAATCTTGCTAGCGACTTGCTAGTCATGCTAAAATCATGCTAGCGACTTGCTAATCATGTTAAAATCATGCTAGCGACTTGCTAGTCATGCTAAAATCATACTAGCAACTAGCTAATCATGCCAGCAACATGCTAGAAACATGCTAGTAACCACCCTGGGTACCCTAGCAACCGCATAGCAACACCTTAGCAACCACCCTAGGTACCTTAGCAACCGCATAGCAACACCTTAGAAACCACCCCGGGTACCCTAGCAACCGCATAGCAACACCTTAGCAACCACCATGGGTACCTTAGCAACCACATAGCAACACCCTAGCAACCACCCCGGGTACCTTAGCAACCGCATAGCAACACCTTAGCAACCACCCTAGGTACTTTAGCAACCACATAGCAACACCTTAGCAACCACCCTAGGTACCTTAGCAACCACATAGCAACACCTTAGCAACCACCTCGGGTACCATAGCAACTGCATAGCAACACCTTAGCAACCACTCCGGGTACCCTAGCAACCGCATAGCAACACCTTAGCAACCACCCCAGGTACCCTAGCAACCGCATAGCAACACCTTAGCAACCACCCTAGGTACCTTAGCAACCACATAGCAACACCTTAGCAACCACCCCAGTTACCATGGAAACTGCATAGCAACACCTTCGCAACCACCATGGGTACCCTAGCAACCGCATAGCAACACCTCAGCAACCACCATGGGTACCCTAGCAACCGCATAGCAACACCCTAGCAACAACCCCGGGTACATTAGCAACCGCATAGCAGCACCCTAGCAACCACCCTGGGTACCTTAGCAACTGGTTAGTCATTCTAGCAAACATGCTAGTCATGCTAGATACATGTTAGAAGCATACTAGCGACTTGCTTTTAAACTTTCAAAACTTTATACTTTTAAACTTTTTAAACTTCTTTAAACTTTTTAAACTTTTAAAACTTCTTTAAACTTTTTAAACTTTTAAAACTTCTTTAAACTTTTTAAACTTTAAACTTCTTTAAACTTCTTTAAACTTTTTAAACTACTTTAAACCTTTTTTTTTTACTTCTTTAAACTTTATTAAACTTTTCAAACTTTTTTTATCTATCTATCTATCTATCTATCTATCTATCTATCTATCTATCTATCTATCTATCTATCTATCTATCTATCTATCTATCTATCTATCTATCTGTTCAATCTTCAAGCTTTAAAACTGCTGAAAACTTCAAACTATTTCAGACTGAAAGTCAAACTTTTAAAACTTTTACAAACTTTAAAAACTATTTTAAACTATCTGGTCAGACTTTCTCAAGCCAACTTCAAAGTTTGTCTTGACGAACTTTTTTATCTAGTTATGTTGGCTTGGAGAAGCCAACATATTGTTATGCTATTTAAACTTATTATTATGTTGGCTTGGAGAAGCCAACATATTGTTATGCTATTTAAACTTATTATTATGTTGGCTTGGAGAAGCCAACATATTGTTATGCTATTTAAACTTATTATTATTATTATGTTGGCTTGGAGAAGCCAACATATTGTTATGCTATTTAAACTTATTATTATGTTGGCTTGGAGAAGCCAACATATTGTTATGCTATTTAAACTTATTATTATTATTATTAAAATTCTTCTGAGACTAAAATTCTATACGCTACTCCTCCTAGAGCTTTAAGGCTACAAGCCCCAAACTCGGCGGAGCCCTGGGCCCTGGTCACCAAAGTGTTGCTATATCTTTTTGGAATGATCAGACTTACAGTTGATTTAATATTAATTTTTTTACATGAAAAATTTCTATAGGATTTCAATGGGCTGAGAAAAAATGCGCCATCTAGAGGCGCAATACCTCTCCACTGAAGAGGCGGGACTCAAACCTCTTACTTACAGTCACTCTGAATACGGTGGAAATACAAATAAATAGCGCTTTTTAAAATTTAAATATTACAGCGATTTAACTCTAAATACCCATTACAACACATCAACAGCTAAATTCAGTGGTTTGTGAGCAGTTCTTGTAAAAGAAAAGCTTGCACCCTTCAGCGAGTATACAAGCCGTCAGCACGAACTCTCTCTGTATGTGCTCATAAACAAAATAATTTGCACGAATTAGAACGCCTTTAAAATTAATATATTTCAGCGATTTATTTGTAAATACCCATTAGCCTTTTGTGATCTGTTTTATTTCAAAGTTAAGTTAGCTCCGAGCCGTGAAGCTCGTCTGTATAACACACATTTGCTGAAGACAGTGCTTTAACGTTACCCGACTGAGAATTATACATGACTGCACGTCTTTTAAAAGCATTTCAATAAAAACACTCCAGCGATCCAACACAATAAATATACAAGAATATTTTAAAGAACAACATTAGCTGCAAATGAGCTATTCAATAGGTTTCACTAACGAACATGTTACCAAGCTGTGACCCACACTTTCACTTTGACTTCGGTGGAAAATGCATATAAATAACGCCTTTAAAATTACAATATTCCAGCCATTTAATTTTAAATACCCATTAGAACACATCAAGACCTGAATTCAGCTGTTTGAGCGAATTTATTCAAAACCCTAAGCATTTCCTTCACCGCGTACAGATTGCTTTCAACGAGTATAAATGGAGACGAACGATATAATTTGCACGAATTAGAACGCCTTTAAAATTACAATATTGCAGCGATTTAATTCATTCCACCCATTAGAAAATATCAACAGCTAAATGCAGTTGTTTGTGAGTATTTATTTTTCATACAGAGAGCGCTGTGTTCAGTGTAGACATGAGCTCCGAGATGTCCGTCTGAGAATTATACATGACTGAACGTCTTTTAAAGGCATGTAAATACAAACACTCCAGCGATTGCACACAATAAATATAGAAGAATATTTTAAAGACCTGCATTGGGTGCAAATGACTTTTTTCATAGGCTTAACTAACTAACAGGAGATGCACGGCTGCATTTATGTGTCTGTTAACAAAGACATAATTTGCACGTCTTTTAAAGGTATTTTAATACAAACACTCCAGCGATTCCACACAATAAATATAGAAGAATATTTTAAAGACCTGCATTGGGTGCAAATGACTTTTTTCATAGGCTTAACTAACTAACAGGAGATGCACGGCTGCATTTATGTGTCTGTTAACAAAGACATAATTTGCACGTCTTTTAAAGGTATTTTAATACAAACACTCCAGCGATTCCACACAATAAATATAGAATAATATTTTAAAGACCTACATTGAGTGCAAATGACTTTTTTCACAGGCTTAACTAACTAACATTGAATGCACTGCTCAGTCTTCATCTGCATCAAAGACATCATTTGCACGTCTTTTAAATGTATTTAAATACAAACACTCCAGCGATTAAACACAATAATAGTAGAGTAATATATTACACAGCTTAAATGCTTGCTTATTTCTGCTTTTAGGCTCAACCGCACAGCAACGCGTCGTGGCTTTCAAGCACGCGCTGCACACTTGTTGTATGGCAAGCCGTTTTAACCTAAAATACACATAAATCCTCTATGGCAAGCTGTTTTAGCCTAAAATATACTAAGCATTACTTATCGTAATAGCATTTTTACTAGCAACAATTCAATCAGAGAGCTCTAAGTGTTCTGGGCTGGCCCTTTTGCCCGAAGGCTGCCCGGTTTGCTTCTCCAAGCCAACATTTAAAGTTTGTCATCGAACTTTAGCTTCTAGTTATTATTAAACTTCTTCTGAGACTAAAATTCTATACGCTACTCCTCCTAGAGCTTTAAGGCTACAAGCCCCAAACTCGGCGGAGCCCTGGGCCCTGGTCACCAAAGTGTTGCTATATCTTTTTGGAATGATCAGACTTACAGTTGATTTAATATTAATTTTTTTACATGAAAAATTTCTATGGGATTTCAATGGGCTGAGAAAAAATGCGCCATCTAAAGGCGCAATACCTCTCCACTGAAGAGGCGGGACTCAAACCTCTTGCTTACAGTCACTCTGAAATCGGTGGAAATACAAATAAATACCGCCTTAAAAATTCAAATATTACAGCGATTTAACTCTAAATACCCATTAGAACATATCAACAGCTAAATTCAGTGGTTTGTGAGTAGTTCTTGTAAAAGAAAAGCTCGCACCCTTCAGCGCTTGTACAAGCCGTCAGCACTAGGCTTCTCTCTCTCTCGACATGTGCTCACAAACAACATAAATTGCACGAATTAGAACGCCTTTAAAATAAATATATTTCAGCGATTTGTTTGTAAATACCCATTAGAACACATCAACAAATCAGCCTTTTGTGATCTGTTTTATTTCAAAGTTAAAGCACTGTCTTCAGCAAATGTGTTATACAGACGAGCTTTCACGGCTCGGAGCTAACTTACCCGACTGAGAATTATGACTGCACGTCTTTTAAAAGCATTTAAATAAAAACACTCCAGCGATCCAACACAATAAATATACAAGAATATTTTAAAGAACTACCTTAGCTGCAAATGAGCTTTTCAGTTTCACAAACGAACATGTTACCGAGCTGAGACTTACTTTCACTTTGATTTCGGTGGAAAATGCATATAAATAACGCCTTTAAAATTACAATATTCCAGCCATTTAATTGTAAATACCCATTAGAACACATCAAGACCTGAATTCAGCTGTTTGAGCGAATTTATTGAAAACCCTAAGCAATTCCTTCACCGTGTACAGATTGCTTTCAACGAGTATACATGGAGACGAACGACATAATTTGCACGAATTAGAACGCCTTTAAAATTACAATATTGCAGCGATTTAATTCAGTCCACCCATTAGAAAATATCAACAGCTAAATGCAGTTGTTTGTGAGCATTTTGTTTTTTCATACAGAGAGCGCTGCATTCAGCAGTGTGTTAGACATGAGCTCCGAGATGTCCGACTGAGAATTATACATGACTGCACGTCTTTTAAAGGCATTTAAATAAAAACACTCCAGCGATTCAACACAATAAATATAGAAGAATATTTTAAAGACCTGCATTGGGTGCAAATGACGTTTTTCATAGGCTTAACTAACTAACATGAGATGCACGGCTGCATTTATGTGTCTGTTAACAAAGACATCATTTGCACGTCTTTTAAAGGTATTTTAATACAAACACTCCAGCGATCCAACACAATAATAGTTCAGTCATATAATAAAAAGTTTAAATGCTTGCTTATTTCTGCTTTTCGGCTCAACCGCACGGCAACGCGACGCGGCTTTGAAGCAGGCGCTCATCACTTATTCCAGTATGGCAAGCCGTTTTAACCTAAAATACAATTATTAATCCACTATGGTGTTCTGGGCTGGCCCTTTTGCCCGAAGGCTGCCCAATTTGGCTCTCCAAGCCAACATTTAAAGTTTGTCATCGAACTTTAGCTTCTAGTTATGTTGGCTTGGAGAAGCCAACATATTGTTATGCTATTTAAACTTATTATTATTATTATTAAAATTCTTCTGAGACTAAAATTCTATACGCTACTCCTCCTAGAGCTTTAAGGCTACAAGCCCCAAACTCGGCGGAGCCCTTGGCCCTGGTCACCAAAGTGTTGCTATATCTTTTTGGAATGATCAGACTTACAGTTGATTTAATATTAATTTTTTTACATGAAAAATTTATATAGGATTTCAATGGGCTGAGAAAAAATGCGCCATCTAGAGGCGCAATACCTCTCGTCTGAAGAGGCGGGACTCAAACCTCTTGCTTACAGTCACTCTGAAATCGGTGGAAATACAAATAAATACCGCCTTTTAAAATTAAATATTCCAGCGATTTAATTGTAAATACCCATTAGAACACATCAACAGCTAAATTCAGTGGTTTGTGAGCAGTTCTTGTAAAAGAAATGCTTGCACCCTTCAGCGAGTATACAAGCCGTCAGCACGAACTCTCTCTGTATGTGCTCATAAACAACATAAATTGCACGAATTAGAGTGCCTTTAAAATTTATATATTTCAGCGATTTATTTGTAAATACCCATTAGAACACATCAACAAATCAACCTTTTGTGATCTGTTTTATTTCAAAGTTAAAGCACTGTCTTCAGCAAATGTGTTATACAGATGAGCTTTACGGCTCGGAGCTAATTTACCCGACTGAGAATTAACGTTATAC
This sequence comes from Garra rufa, assembly GCF_049309525.1. Classification (NCBI taxonomy): domain Eukaryota; kingdom Metazoa; phylum Chordata; class Actinopteri; order Cypriniformes; family Cyprinidae; genus Garra; species Garra rufa. Next base: position 415,071 of record NC_133379.1, read on the forward strand.
ATGACTGCGCGTCTTTTAAAAGCATTTAAATAAAAACACTCCAGCGATCCAACACAATAAATATACAAGAATATTTTAAAGAACTATATTAGCTGCAAACGAGCTGTTCAATAGGTTTCACTAACGAACATGTTACCGAGCTGTAACCTATACTTTCACTTTGACTTCGGTGTAAAATGCATATAAATAACGCCTTTAAAATTACAATATTCCAGCCATTTAATTATAAATACTAATTAGAACACATCAAGACCTGAATTCAGCTGTTTGAACGAATTTATTGAAAACCCGAAGCATTTCCTTCACCGCGTACAGATTGCCTTCAACTATGATACATGGAGACGAACGACATAATTTGCACGAATTTGACCGCCTTTAAAATTACAATATTGCAGCGATTTAATTAAGTCCACCCATTAGAGAATATCAACAGCTAAATGCAGTTGTTCGTGAGTATTTTTTTTTTTTCATACAGAGAGCGCTGTGTTCAGCAGTGTGTTATGAGCTCCGAGATGTCCAACTGACAATTATGCATGACTGCACGTCTTTTAAAGGCATTTAAATACAAACACTCCAGCGATTGCACACAATAAATATAGAAGAATATTTTAAAGACCTACATTGAGTGCAAATGACTTTTTTCACTGGCTTAACTAACTAACATTGAATGCACTGCTCAGTCTTCATCTGCGTCAAAGACATCATTTGCACGTCTTTTAAAGGTATACAAACACTCCAGCGATTAAACACAATAATAGTAGAGTAATATATTACACAGCTTAAATGCTTGCTTATTTCTGCTTTTAGGCTCAACCGCACAGCAACGCTTTCAAGCACGCGCTGCACACTTGTTGTATGGCAAGCCGTTTTAACCTAAAATACACATATTAATCAACTATGGCAAGCTGTATTAGCCTAAAATATACTAAGCATTACTTATCGTAATAGCATTTTTACTAGCAACAATTGAATTACAGAGCTCTAAGTGTTCTGGGCTGGCCCTTTTGCCCGAAGGCTGCCCAATTTGGCTCTCCAAGCCAACATTTAAAGTTTGTCATCGAACTTTAGCTTCTAGTTATTATTAAAATTCTTCTGAGACTAAAATTCTATACGCTACTCCTCCTAGAGCTTTAAGGCTACAAGCCCCAAACTCGGCGGAGCCCTGGGCCCTGGTCACCAAAGTGTTGCTATATCTTTTTGGAATGATCAGACTTACAGTTGATTTAATATTAATTTTTTTACATGCAAAATTTCTATGGGATTTCAATGGGCTGAGAAAAAATGCGCCATCTAAAGGCGCAATACCTCTCCACTGAAGAGGCGGGATTCAAACCTCTTACTTACAGTCACTCTGAAATCGGTGGAAATACAAATAAATACCGCCTTAAAAATTCAAATATTACAGCGATTTAACTCTAAATACCCATTAGAACATATCAACAGCTAAATTCAGTGGTTTGTGAGTAGTTCTTGTAAGAGAAAAGCTCGCACCCTTCAGCGCTTATACAAGCCGTCAGCACTAGGCTTCTCTCTCTCGACATGTGCTCACAAACAACATAAATTGCACGAATTAGAACGCCTTTAAAGTAAATATATTTCAGCGATTTGTTTGTAAATACCCATTAGAACACATCAACAAATCAGCCTTTTGAGATCTGTTTTATTTCAAAGTTAAAGCACTGTCTTCAGCAAATGTGTTATACAGACGAGCTTTCACGGATCGGAGCTAACCTGACTGAGAATTATACATGACTGCACGTCTTTTAAAAGCATTTAAATAAAAACACTCCAGCGATCCAACACAATAAATATACAAGAATATTTTAAAGAACTACATTAGCTGCAAATGAGCTGTTCAATAGGTTTCACTAACATGTTACCGAGCTGAGACTTACTTTCACTTGATTTCGGTGGAAAATGCATATAAATAACGCCTTTAAAATTACAATATTCCAGCCATTTAATATTAGAAACACATCAAGACCTGAATTCAGCTGTTTGAGCGAATTTATTGAAACCCCTAAGCATTTCCTTCACCGCGTACAGATTGCTTTCAACGAGTTTACATGGATACGACAAAATTTGCACAAATTTGAGCGCCTTTAAAATTACAATATTGCAGCAATTTAATTCAGTCCACCCATTAGAAAATATCAACAGCTAAATGCAGTTGTTTGTGACTATTTTTTTTTCATACAGAAAGCGCTGCATTCAGCCGTGTGTTAGACATGAGCTCCGAGATGTCCGACTGAGAATTATACATGACTGTACGTCTTTTAAAGGCATTTAAATAAAAACACTCCAGCGATTCAACACAATAAATATAGAAGAATATTTTAAAGACCTGCATTGGGTGCAAATGACGTTTTTCATAGGCTTAACTAACATGAGATGCACGGCTGCATTTATGTGTCTGTTAACAAAGACATCATTTGCACGTCTTTTAAAGGTATTTTAATACAAACACTCCGGCGATTCAACACAATAATAGTTCAGTCATATAATAAAAAGTTTAAATGCTTGCTTATTTCTGCTTTTCGGCTCAACCGCACGGCAACGCGACGCGGCTTTGAAGCAGGCGCTCATCACTTATTCCAGTATGGCAAGCCGTTTTAACCTAAAATACACATATTAATCCACTATGGTGTTCTGGGCTGGCCCTTTTGCCCGAAGGCTGCCCAATTTGGCTCTCCAAGCCAACATTTAAAGTTTGTCATCGAACTTTAGCTTCTAGTTATTATTATTATTATTAAAATTCTTCTGAGACTAAAATTCTATACGCTACTCCTCCTAGAGCTTTAAGGCTACAAGACCCAAACTCGGCGGAGCCCTGGGCCCTGGTCACCAAAGTGTTGCTATATCTTTTTGGAATGATCAGACTTACAGTTGATTTAATATAAATTTTTTTACATGAAAAATTTCTATAGGATTTCAATGGGCTGAGAAAAAATGCGCCATCTAGAGGCGCAATACCTCTCGACTGAAGAGGCGGGACTCAAACCTCTTGCTTACAGTCACTCTGAAATCGGTGGAAATACAAATAAATACCGCCTTTTAAAATTAAATATTCCAGCGATTTAATTGTAAATACCCATTAGAACACATCAACAGCTAAATTCAGTGGTTTGTGAGCAGTTCTTGTAAAAGAAATGCTTGCACCCCGTCAGCACGAACTCTCTCTGTATGTGCTCATAAACAACATAAATTGCACGAATTAGAGTGCCTTTAAAATTTATATATTTCAGCGATTTATTTGTAAATACCCATTAGAACACATCAACAAATCAACCTTTTGTGATCTGTTTTATTTCAAAGTTAAAGCACTGTCTTCAGCAAATGTGTTATACAGATGAGCTTTACGGCTCGGAGCTAACTTACCAGACTGAGAATTATACATGACTGCGCGTCTTTTAAAAGCATTTAAATAAAAACACTCCAGCGATCCAACACAATAAATATACAAGAATATTTTAAAGAACTATATTAGCTGCAAATGAGCTTTTCAGTTTCACTAACGAACATGTTACCGAGCTGTGACTTACTTTCACTTTGAACTCGGTGGAAAATGCATATAAATAACGCCTTTAAAATGACAATATTCCAGCCATTTAATTATAAATACCCATTAGAACACATCAAGACCTGAATTCAGCTGTTTGAACGAATTTATTGAAAACCCGAAGCATTTCCTTCACCGCGTACAGATTGCCTTCAACTATGATACATGGAGACGAACGACATAATTTGCACGAATTTGACCGCCTTTAAAATTACAATATTGCAGCGATTTAATTAAGTCCACCCATTAGAGAATATCAACAGCTAAATGCAGTTGTTCGTGAGTTTTTTTTTTTTCATACAGAGAGCGCTGTGTTCAGCAGTGTGTTATGAGCTCCGAGATGTCCGACTGAGAATTATACATGACTGCACGTCTTTTAAAGGCATTTAAATACAAACACTCCAGCGATTGCACACAATAAATATAGAAGAATATTTTAAAGACCTACATTGAGTGCAAATGACTTTTTTCACTGGCTTAACTAACTAACATTGAATGCACTGCTCAGTCTTCATCTGCATCAAAGACATCATTTGCACGTCTTTTAAAGGTATACAAACACTCCAGCGATTAAACACAATAATAGTAGAGTAATATATTACACAGCTTAAATGCTTGCTTATTTCTGCTTTTAGGCTCAACCGCACAGCAACGCTTTCAAGCACGCGCTGCACACTTGTTGTATGGCAAGCCGTTTTAACCTAAAATACACATAAATCCTCTATGGCAAGCTGTTTAGCCTAAAATATACTAAGCATTACTTATCGTAATAGCATTTTTACTAGCAACAATTCAATCAGAGAGCTCTAAGTGTTCTGGGCTGGCCCTTTTGCCCGAAAGGCTGCCCGGTTTGCTTCTCCAAGCCAACATTTAAAGTTTGTCATCGAACTTTAGCTTCTAGTTATTATTAAACTTCTTCTGAGACTAAAATTCTATACGCTACTCCTCCTAGAGCTTTAAGGCTACAAGCCCCAAACTCGGCGGAGCCCTGGGCCCTGGTCACGAAAGTGTTGCTATATCTTTTTGGAATGATCAGACTTACAGTTGATTTAATATTAATTTTTTTGCATGAAAAATTTATATAGGATTTCAATGGGCTGAGAAAAAATGCGCCATCTAGAGGCGCAATACCTCTCCACTGAAGACTCAAACCTCTTACTTACAGTCACTCTGAAATCGGTGGAAATACAAATAAATACCGCTTTAAAAATTTAAATATTACAGCGATTTAACTCTAAATACCCATTAGAACACATCAACAGCTACATTCAGCTGTGAGCTGTTTTGTGTAAAAGTTAAACCGCTGTCTTTACAGAGTGTGTTACAGATGAGCTTCACATCTCCGTCTGAGAATTATACATGACTGCACGTCTTTTAAAAGCATTTAAATAAAAACACTCCAGCGATCCAACACAATAAATATACAAGAATATCTTAAAGAACAACATTAGCTGCAAATGAGCTGTTCAATAGGTTTCACTAACGAACATGTTACCGAGCTGTGACTTACTTTCACTTTGACTTCGGTGGAAAATGAATATAAATAAAGCCTTTAAAATTACAATATTCCAGCCATTTAATTGTAAATACCCATTAGAACACATCAAGACCTGAATTCAGCTGTTTGACCGAATTTATTGAAAACCCTAAGCATTTCCTTCACCGCGTACAGATTGCTTTCAACGAGTATACATGGAGACGAACGACATAATTTGCACGAATTAGAACGCCTTTAAAATTACAATATTGCAGCGATTTAATTCAGTCCACCCATTAGAAAATATCAACAGCTAAATGCAGTTGTTTGTGAGCATTTTGTTTTCATACAGAGAGCGCTGCGTTCAGCAGTGTGTTAGACATGAGCTCCGAGATGTCTGACTGAGAATTATACATGAGTGCACGTCTTTTAACCCTTAAAGACCTAGAACATTTTTGGGGCACCTGAGGCACCTGTATATTTCTTTGTATTTTCAGACCTATTCTAGCAGTCAGCATCAATTGTCATATATCATTATAAACATAAGAACTTGAACTTTATGTCTAGCTAATTTAAAATTACAAATTTCCTTTTGTTTTCTCTAAAAATTAGTGAATTTCCAGAATTTTAGGAAAAAACGCTACCAACAATTGGGTGTTTTTTACTGTGTACTCAAACAAAAACTTCTGAAGTTTGGATTTTTTTCTTTAAAAATTTGTATTTAGGTGTTTTACACTTCCAAATAAAATTTTGTTTATATATAACATTCCCCAAGCAAGTTATAGCCAATTATTACAATATTATTTAGGCGCTTTTCAGTGAAAAACAGGCCCATTTCGTTTATTGACAATATAGACCTGTCCAAAAACGTTTCAGGAGTAAAGTCATCGCAGAAACAGTGTTAAATAATAGCAAAACACAGTAAAAATAATTTACTTTTTCAGATAAATATATTCTTAATCCAAAAGATGAACAATAAACACAAATAGTGTAGAAAGTAGCACAAGAAAAATTGCACAAATTGTCTTGTGCAACAAAAAAATAAACAATCCAAATTATTCACAAACTACACACAAAATGAGAGAGAAATATACAGAGTGCAACCGAAAAAATAGTACAAATAATCTTTAAAAACTATATAATAGTCACATAATATAACAACCAAATAGATGGATCTGCTGGCTGTAGTCTGCGTCGGAATCTATTTTACCGGGACATCGCCTAGTGACCGAAAACCCACATTCCAGTGCTTTATCCGATATCTACTGCTGTTTCATCCTTGTTTTTGGTTTGTTTTACGTCAAAGGGCTCTGTCGTGAGTATTTCTGTACATTTTCAAAGAATGCTGTCATGCAAATGTGTTATTTTGCGTTTGTTTTCATGCACGCAAGAAGCACTTTGCTTTCACTTTGCGTCTGTTCAGATCTGCAAAGAAACATACTAATTGGTGGTTCAAAAGACCAAAACCTATGTTTATTGGTTGAATAGATGACAGTTTGAACCAATCGGGGCACAGGGGTGGGACTAAGCATCAACAATCGTTCCTGTTTGGCTCAGAGGACCAAAACGTATTGATTTCATCTGACGAATCAGTGCTGAGGAAATGTGATGACGTAATCACGCTTACCACGGAGCCTCTGAATATCCAAATGAGACAAATGCGATATCACTGAAAAGAGTAGACTCTGTACTTTACGAGACTTTTTAAAGCATTCAAATTGGATTAGCGGTTCAAAAGTTATTAAACATTTAAGAACAATAGTTATTTTTAGCCGCCGGCGGCTGTCTCGGTCTTTGAGGGTTAAAGGCATTTAAATAAAAACACTCCAGCGATTCAACACAATTAATATAGAAGAATATTTTAAAGACCTGCATTGGGTGCAAATTACTTTTTTCATAGGCTTAACTATAACATGAGATGCACGGCTGCATTTATGTGTCTGTTAACAAAGACATCATTTGCACGTCTTTTAAAGTTATTTTAATACAAACACTCCAGCGATTCAACACAATAATAGTACAGTCATATAATAAAAAGGTTAAATGCTTGCTTATTTCTGCTTTTCGGCTCAACCGCACGGCAACGTGACGCGGCTTTAAAGCAGGGGCTCATCGCATATTCCAGTATGGCAAGCCGTATTAACCTAAAATCCACACACGATCCTCTATGACAAGCTGTTTTAGCCTAAAATATACTAAGCATTTCTTGTCGTACTGCCATTTTTACTAGCAACAATTCAATTAGAGAGCTCTAAGTGTTCTGGGCTGGCCCTTTTGCCCCAAGGCTGCCCGGTTGGCTCTCCAAGCCAACATTTAAAGTTTGTCATCGAACTTTAGCTTCTAGTTATATGTTATTATTCTTATGACCTAAGAAAATTTCTGACAGCTACTCCTCCGAGGCCTTTGAAGCCACAAGGCCCAAACTTGGCAGAGACCTGGGCCCTTGTCCCGAAAGAGTTGCTATATCTATTTGGACTGATCAGATGTACAGTTGATTTATTATTAATTTTTGAAAATGACATATTTCCCAATGAATTACATGGGCTGAGAAAAAATGCGCCCTCTAGCAGTAATACCTCTTGACTGAAGAGGCGGGACTCAAACCTCTTACTTACAGTCACTCTGAAATCGGTGGAAATACAAATAAATATCACCTTAAAAACTTAATTATTACAGCGATTTAACTCTAAATACCCATTACAACACATCAACAGCTAAATCAGTTTGTGATCTGTTTTATTTCAAAGTTGAAGCACTGTCTTCAGCAAATGTGTTACACAGACGAGATTCACGGTTCGGAGCTAACTTACCCGACTAAGAATTATACATGACTGAACGTCTTTTAAAAGCATTTAAATAAAAACACTCCAGCGATTGTACACAATAAATATAGAAGAATATTTTAAAGAGCCGCATTGAATGCAAATGACCTGTTTCAAAGGTTTTTAATAACGAACATGAGATGTACGGCTGCATATCCGTCTGTGTCAACAAATGATTCATTTGCACGTCTTTTAAAGGTAATCAAATAAAAAAAATCCAGCGATTGCACACAATAAATATAGAAGAATATTTTAAAGAGCTGCATTGAGTGCAAATGAGCTGTTTCATAGATTTAACTAACTAACATTGGATGCACTGCTCAGTTCTTCGTCTGCATCATCAAAGACATCATGTGCACGTCTTTTAAAGGTATTTAATTACAAACACTCCAGCGATTAAACACAATAAATATAGAATATTTTAAAGAGCTACATTGGGTGTAAATGAGCTATTTCAAACGTTTCTCTAACGAACATCAGATGTATGGCTTTATTATCAGTCTGTCAACAAATACATCATTTGCACGTCTTTTAAAGGCATTTAAATAAAAACACTCCAGCGATTGCACACAATAAATATAGAAGAATATTTTAAAGACCTACATTGGGTGCAAATGACGTTTTTCATAGGCTTAACTAACTAACATGAGATGCACGGCTGCATTTATGTGTCTGTTAACAAAGACATCAAATTTGCACGTCTTTTAAAGGTATTTTAATACAAACACTCCAGCGATTCAACACAATAACAGTACAATCATATAATAAAAAGGTTAAATGCTTGCTTATTTCTGCTTTTCACCTCAACCGCACAGCAACGCGTCATGGCTTTGAAGCAGGCGCTGCACGAATCTTAAGATATGGCAAGCCATTTTAACCTAAAATCCACACACAATCCTCTATGGCAAGCTGTTTTAGCCTAAAATATACTAAGCATTTCTTGTCGTACTGCCATTTTTGCTAGCAACAATTCCATTAGAGAGTTCTGAGTGTTCTGGGCTGGCCCTTTTGCCCCAAGGCTGCCCGGTTTGGCTCTCCAAGCCAACATTTAAAGTTTGTCATCGAACTTTAGCTTCTAGTTCTTCTTCTTCTTCTTCTTCTTCTTCTTATTTTTCTGAGCGGAAAATATTTAGACACCTACTCCTCCTAGACCGTTCAAGCTACATACTCCAAACTCGGGTCAGATCTTCATACTGGTCTGACTTAGATTGCTATATCTTTTCAGACTGGTTTGAGTTACGGTTTTCTTAAAAATTAATATTAAAAATCATAAAAAGGTCCCATAGACTTTCATTGACCAAAAGTCCATGTCTGTTTGAACTATGTTTAATGTAAACTGCTAGAAGCCATTGATACTCAATTAAGCTTTAATCTATCTATCTATCTATCTATCTATCTATCTATCTATCTATCTATCTATCTATCTATCTATCTATCTATCTATCTATCTATCTATCTATCTATCTATCTTCAAACCTTATCTATCTATCTATCTATCTATCTATCTATCTATCTATCTATCTATCTATCTATCTATCTATCTATCTATCTTCAAACCTTATCTATCTATCTATCTATCTATCTATCTATCTATCTATCTATCTATCTATCTATCTATCTTCAAACCTTATCTATCTATCTATCTATCTATCTATCTATCTATCTATCTATCTATCTATCTATCTTCAAACCTTATCTATCTATCTATCTATCTATCTATCTATCTATCTATCTATCTATCTATCTATCTATCTATCTATCATCTATCTATCTATCTATCTATCTATCTATCTTCAAACCTTATCTATCTATCTATCTATCTATCTATCTATCTATCTATCTATCTATCTTCAAACCTTATCTATCTATCTATCTATCTATCTATCTTCAAACCTTATCTATCTATCTATCTATCTATCTATCTATCTATCTATCTATCTATCTATCTATCTATCTATCTATCTTCAAACCTTATCTATCTATCTATCTATCTATCTATCTATCTATCTATCTATCTATCTATCTATCTATCTATCTTCAAACCTTATCTATCTATCTATCTATCTATCTATCTTCAAACCTTATCTATCTATCTATCTATCTATCTATCTATCTATCTATCTATCTATCTATCTATCTATCTATCTATCTATCTATCTATCTTCAAACCTTATCTATCTATCTATCTATCTATCTATCTATCTATCTATCTATCTATCTATCTATCTATCTATCTATCTATCTATCTATCTATCTATCTATCTATCTTCAAACCTCATCTATCTATCTATCTATCTATCTATCTATCTATCTATCTATCTATCTATCTATCTTCAAACCTTATCTATCTATCTATCTATCTATCTATCTATCTATCTATCTATCTATCTATCTATCTATCTTCAAACCTTATCTATCTATCTATCTATCTATCTATCTATCTATCTATCTATCTATCTATCTATCTATCTATCTTCAAACCTTATCTATCTATCTATCTATCTATCTATCTATCTATCTATCTATCTATCTATCTATCTATCTATCTATCTATCTATCTATCTATCTATCTTCAAACCTTATCTATCTATCTATCTATCTATCTATCTATCTATCTATCTATCTGCTAGTCGTGCTAAAATCATGCTAGCGACTTGGTAGTCATGCTAGAATCATGCTAGCGACTTGCTAGTCTAGCTAAAATCATGCTAGCGACTTGCTAGTCTAGCTAAAATCATGCTAGCGACTTGCTAGTCGTGCCAGAATCATGCTAGCGACTTGCTAGTCGTGCCAGAATCATGCTAGCGACTTGCTAGTCGTGCCAGAATCATGTTAGCGACTTGCTAGTCGTGCCAGAATCATGCTAGCGACTTGCTAGTCATGCCAGAATCATGCTAGCGACTTGCTAGTCATGCCAGAATCATGCTAGCGACTTGCTAGTCGACTTGTTAGTCGTGCTAAAATCATGCTAGCGACTTGCTAGTCATGCTAAAATCATGCTAGCGACTTGTTAGTCATGCTAAAATCATGCTAGCGACTTGCTAGTCATGCTAAAATCATGCTAGCGACTTGCTAGTCATGCTAAAATAATGCTAGCGACTTGCTAGTCATGCTAAAATAATGCTAAAATAATGATAGCGCCTTGCTAGTCGTTCTGAAATCATGCTAGCGACTTGCTAGTCGTGCTAAAATCATGCTAGCGACTTGCTAGTCATGCTAAAATAATGCTAGCGATTTGCTAGTCATGCTAAAATAATGCTAGCGACTTGGTAGTCATGCTAAAATCATGCTGCGACTTGGTAGTCATGCTAAAATCATGCTAGCGACTTGGTAGTCATGCTAGAATCATGCTAGCGACTTGGTAGTCATGCTAGAATCATGCTAAAATAATGCTATCGCCTTGCTAGTCGTTCTGAAATCATGCTAGCGACTTGCTAGTCGTGCTAAAATCATGCTAGCGACTTGCTAGTCATGCTAAAATCATGCTAGCGACTTGGTAGTCATGCTAAAATCATGCTAGCGAATTGGTAGTCATGCTAGAATCATGCTAGCGACTTGGTAGTCATGCTAGAATCATGCTAGCGACTTGCTAGTCATGCTAAAATAATGCTAAAATAATGCTAGCGCCTTGCTAGTCGTTCTGAAATCATGCTAGCGACTTGCTAGTCGTGCTAAAATCATGCTAGCGACTTGCTAGTCGTGCTAAAATCATGCTAGCGACTTGCTAGTCATGCTAAAATCATGCTAGCGACTTGCTAGTCATGCTAAAATAATGCTAGCGACTTGCTTGTCATGCTAAAATAATGCTAAAATAATGATAGCGCCTTGCTAGTCGTTCTGAAATCATGCTAGCGACTTGCTAGTCGTGCTAAAATCATGCTAGCGACTTGCTAGTCATGCTAAAATCATGCTAGCGACTTGCTAGTCATGCTAAAATAATGCTAGCGACTTGCTAGTCATGCTAAAATAATGCTAAAATCATGCTAACGACTTGCTAGTCGTGCTAAAATCATGCTAGTGACTTGCTAGTCGTGCTAAAATCATGCTAGCGACTTGCTAGTCATGTTAAAAATCAGGCTAGCGACTTGCTAGTCTTGCTAAAATCATGCTAGCTACTTGCTAGTCATGCTAAAATCATGCTAGCGACTTGCTAGTCATGCTAAAATAATGCTAAAATCATGCTAGCGACTTGCTAGTCTTGCTTAAATCATGCTAGCGACTTGCTAGTCATGCTAAAATCATGCTAGTGACTTGCTAGTAATGCTAGAATCATGCTAGCGACTTGCTAGTCATGCTAAAATAATGCTAGCGACTTGCTAATCATGATAAAATAATGCTAAAATTATGCTAACGACTTGCTAGTCTTGTTAAAATCATGCTAGAGACTTGCTAGTCATGCTAAAATAATGCTAAAATCATGCTAGCGACTTGTTAGTCATGCTAAAATCATGCTAGCGACTTGCTAGTCATGCTAACCACTTGCTAGTCATGTTAAAATCATGCTAGCGACTTGCTAGTCATGCTAAAATCATGCTAGCGACTTGCTAGTCATGCTAGAATCATGCTAGCGACTTGCTAGTCATGCTAAAATCATGCTAGCGATTTGCTAGTCATGCTAAAATAATGCTAAAATCATGCTAACGACTTGCTAGTCGTGCTAAAATCATGCTAGCGACTTGCTAGTCGTGCTAAAATCATGCTAGTGACTTGCTAGTCATGGTAAAATCATGCTAGCGACTTGCTAGTCATGCTTCAAATCATGTTAGCGACTTGCTAGTCTTGCTTAAATAATGCTAGCAACCGCATAGCAACACCTTAGCAACCACCCTGGGTACCTTAGCAACCGCATAGCAACACCTTAGCATCTATTCACATTCAAACTATTTATATCTTCTAACTATTTATATCTATAAATCTGTCTATTTTCAAACTATTTATATCTATCTAGCCTATCTATCTTCAAACTTTATCAATCAAACTAAAACTATTTCAAACTGAAAACCTTTAAACTTTCTTTAAACTAAAAGCTTTTAAAACTACTTAAAACTTACTGGCTAGGCTTTCTCAAGCCAACTTAAAGTTTGCTAACAAACTTTTTATCTAGTTATTATTATTATTATTATTATTATTATTATTATGTTGGCTTGGAGAGCCAACATACTGTTATGCTATTTAAACTTATTATTATGTTGGCTTGGAGAAGCCAACATATTGTTATGCTATTTAAACTTATTATTATGTTGGCTTGGAGAGCCAACATACTGTTATGCTATTTAAACTTATTATTATGTTGGCTTGGAGAAGCCAACATATTGTTATGCTATTTAAACTTATTATTATTATTATTATTATTATTATTATGTTGGCTTGGAGAAGCCAACATATTGTTATGCTATTTAAACTTATTATTATTATTATTATTAAAATTCTTCTGAGACTAAAATTCTATACGCTACTCCTCCTAGAGCTTTAAGGCTACAAGCCCCAAACTTGGCAGAGACCTGGGCCCTTGTCCCGAAAGTGTTGCTATATCTATTTGGACTGATCAGATTTACAGTTGATTTATTATTAATTTTTTTACATTAAAAATTCCTAAAATTTCGCCCTCTAATGGAGCAATACCTCTCCACTGAATGGAACTCTCCACTGAATGGAAATATGTCCCATAGATTTGAATGGGCTGAGAAAAAAAGCGCCCTCTAAAGGAGTAATTCCTCTCTACTCAACAGGAGATCGCTGAGCTCTGACCAACTTCCACTTTGACTTCGATGGAAAATGCAAATAAATAACGCCTTTAAAATTAAAATATTCCAGCGATTTAATTGTAAATACCCATTAGAACACATCAAGACCTGAATTCAGCTATTTGAGCTAATTTATTCAAAACTCTAAGCATTCCTTCACCGTGAACAGCTTCAGCACGTACTCTCTCTGTATATCTGCTCACAAACGACCTAATTTGCACGAATTAGAACGCCTTTAAAATTAAAATATTACAGCGATTTAACTCTAAATACCCATTACAACACATCAACAGCTAAATCAGTTTGTGATCTGTTTTATTTCAAAGTTGAAGTACTGTCTTCAGCAAATGTGTTACACAGACGAGCTTCACGGCTCGGAGCTAACTTACCCGACTGAGAATTATACATGACTGAACGTCTTTTAAAAGCATTTAAATAAAAACACTCCAGCGATTGTACACTATAAATATAGAAGAATATTTTAAAGAGCTACATTGGGTGTAAATGAGCTATTTCAAACGTTTTACTAACGAACATGAGATCTATGGCTGCATTATCAGTCTGTCAACAAATACATCATTTGCACGTCTTTTAAAGGCATTTAAATAAAAACACTCCAGCGATTGCACACAATAAATATAGAAGAATATTTTAAAGAGCTGCATTGAGTGCAAATGAGCTGTTTGCACTGCTCAGTTCTTCGTCTGCATCATCAAAGACATCATTTGCACGTCTTTTAAAGGTATTTAAATACAAAAACTGCAGCGATTTAACACAATAATAGTATAGTAATATATTACAAAGGTTAAATGCTTGCTTATTTCTGCTTTTCGGCTCAACCGCACGGCAACGCGACGCGGCTTTGAAGCAGGCGCTCATCACATATTCTAGTATGGCAAGCCGTTTTAACCTAAAATCCACACACGATCCTCTATGGCAAGCTGTTTTAGCCTAAAATATACTAAGCATTTCTAGTCGTACTGCCATTTTTACTAGCAACAATTCAATTACAGAGCTCTAAGTGTTCTGGGCTGGCCCTTTTGCCCGAAGGCTGCCCAATTTGGCTCTCCAAGCCAACATTTAAAGTTTGTCATCGAACTTTAGCTTCTAGTTATTATTAAACTTCTTCTGAGACTAAAATTCTATACGCTACTCCTCCTAGAGCTTTAAGGCTAAAAGCCCCAAACTCGGCTGAGCCCTGGGCCCTGGTCACCAAAGTGTTGCTATATCTTTTTGGAATGATCAGACTTACAGTTGATTTAATATGAATTTTTTTACATGAAAAATTTATATAGGATTTCAATGGGCTGAGAAAAAATGCGCCATCTAGAGGCGCAATACCTCTCCACTGAAGAGGCGGGACCATAGACTGTAAAAAAGATGGACAACGCGTTTCCGCTTCTTTCCACTATAGAAAAGTGAAGCCAAAACAGCTCAATATGGCCGCTACCATCTTGGGGGAAGTTACATCATTTGGAGCCAGAGCATGCGCAGTAGAGGTTCGTTTGGACCCAGAGCATGCGCAGTAGTGTCGTGAGGCGGAGCCGCGGTGTCAAAGTCCCGCCCAAACTCTCGCAGACCCAATCGCACGATCACAATCATGACACCACACCCCATTTTTATAGCATCAAATAACTACTTAAAAGCACACTTTTTAGAAAAACGAACACCTGAGCATGAATCAGCATTATAAGAACTACCTAACACGATGGAAATCACCTTTGGAAAAAAATTATTTGCCGTGTAATTCGATTATTTAGTTTGGCTCACGTCCCATTAGATTACATGGGGAGGGCGGGGTTTATGACCTATACTGCAGCCAGCCACCGGGGGGCGATCGAAAACTTTTGGCTTCACTTTTCAGGACACCTACGGCACGCTTGGGCGGGACTCAAACCTCTTGCTTACAGTCACTCTGAAATCGGTGGAAATACAAATAAATACGGCTTTTTAAAATGTAAATATTACAGCGATTTAACTCTAAATACCCATTAGAACACATCAACAGCTAAATTCAGTGGTTTGTGAGCAGTTCTTGTAAAAGAAAAGCTTGCACCCTTCAGCGAGTATACAAGCCGTCAGCACGAACTCTCTCTGTATGTGCTCATAAACAAAATAATTTGCACGAATTAGAACGCCTTTAAAATTAATATATTTCAGCTATTTATTTGTAAATACCCATTAGAACACATCAACAAATCAGCCTTTTGTGATCTGTTTTATTTTAAAGTTAAGTTAGCTCCGAGCCGTGAAGCTCATCTGTATAACACACATTTGCTGAAGACAGTGCTTTAACGTTACCCGACTGAGAATTATACATGACTGCACGTCTTTTAAAAGCATTTAAATAAAAACACTCCAGCGATCCAACACAATAAATATACAAGCATATTTTAAAGAACAACATTAGCTGCAAATGAGCTATTCAATAGGTTTCACTAACGAACATGTTACCAAGCTGTGACCCACACTTTCACTTTGACTTTGGTGGAAAATGCATATAAATAACGCCTTTAAATTTACAATATTCCAGCCATTTAATTTTAAATACCCATTAGAACACATCAATACCTGAATTCAGCTGTTTGAGCGAATTTATTCAAAACCCTAAGCATTTCCTTCACCGCGTACAGATTGCTTTCAACGAGTATACATGGAGACGAACGACATAATTTGCACGAATTAGAACGCCTTTAAAATTACAATATTGCAGCGATTTAATTCATTCCACCCATTAGAAAATATCAACAGCTAAATGCAGTTGTTTGTGAGTATTTTTTTTTTCCATACAGAGAGCGCTGTGTTCAGCAGTGTAGACATGAGCTCCGAGATGTCTGTCTGAGAATTATACATGACTGAACGTCTTTTAAAGGCATGTAAATACAAACACTCCAGCGATTGCACACAATAAATATAGAAGAATATGTTAAAGACCTGCATTGGGTGCAAATGACTTTTTTCATAGGCTTAACTAACTAACAGGAGATGCACGGCTGCATTTATGTGTCTGTTAACAAAGACATCATTTGCACGTCTTTTAAAGGTATTTAAATTCAAACACTCCAGCGATTAAACACAATAATAGTAGAGTAATATATTACACAGCTTAAATGCTTGCTTATTTCTGCTTTTAGGCTCAACCGCACAGCAAGGCGTCGTGGCTTTCAAGCACCCGCTGCACACTTGTTGTATGGCAAGCCGTTTTAACCTAAAATACACATAAATCCTGTATGGCAAGCAGTTTTAGCCTAAAATATACTAAGCATTACTTATCGTAATAGCATTTTTACTAGCAACAATTCAATCAGAGAGCTCTAAGTGTTCTGGGCTGGCCCTTTTGCCCGAAGGCTGCCCGGTTTGCTTCTCCAAGCCAACATTTAAAGTTTGTCATCGAACTTTAGCTTCTAGTTATTATGTTGGCTTGGAGAGCCAACATACTGTTATGCTATTTAAACTTATTATTATGTTGGCTTGGAGAGCCAACATACTGTTATGCTATTTAAACTTATTATTATTATATGTTATTATTCTTATGACCTAAAGAAATTTCTGACAGCTACTCCTCCGAGGCCTTTGAAGCCACAAGGCCCAAACTTGGCAGAGACCTGGGCCCTTGTCCCGAAAGAGTTGCTATATCTATTTGGACTGATCAGATGTACAGTTGATTTATTATTAATTTTTGAATATGACAAATTTCCCAATGAATTACATGGGCTGAGAAAAAATGCGCCCTCTAACAGTAATACCTCTCGACTGAAGAGGCGGGACTCAAACCTCTTACTTACAGTCACTCTGAAATCGGTGGAAATACAAATAAATACCGCCTTAAAAATGTAATTATTACAGCGATTTAACTCTAAATACCCTTTAGAACATATCAACAGCTAAATTCAGTGGTTTGTGAGTAGTTCTTGTAAAAGAAAAGCTCGCACCCTTCAGTGCTTATACAAGCCGTCAGCACTAGGCTACTCTCTCTCTGTATGTGCTCACAAACAACATAAATTGCACGAATTAGAACGCCTTTAAAATAAATATATTTCAGCGATTTGTTTGTAAATACCCATTAGAACACATCAACAAATCAGCCTTTTGTGATCTGTTTTATTTCAAAGTTAAAGCACTGTCTTCAGCAAATGTGTTATACAGACGAGCTTTCAGGCTCGGAGCTAACTTACCCGACTGAGAATTATACATGACTGCACGTCTTTTAAAAGCATTTAAATAAAAACACTCCAGCGATCCAACACAATCAATATACAAGAATATTTTAAAGAACTACATTAGCTGCAAATGAGCTTTTCAGTTTCACTAACGAACATGTTACCGAGCTGTGACTTACTTTCACTTTGAATTTGGTGGAAAATGCATATAAATAATGCCTTTAAAACTACAATATTCCAGCCATTTAATTGTAAATACCCATTAGAACACATCAAGACCTGAATTCAGCTGTTTGAGCGAATTTATTGAAAACCCTAAGCATTTCCTTCACCGCGTACAGATTGCTTTCAACGAGTATACATGGAGACGAACGACATAATTTGCACGAATTAGAACGCCTTTAAAATTACAATATTGCAGCGATTTAATTCAGTCCACCCATTAGAAAATATCAACAGCTAAATGCAGTTGTTTGTGAGCATTTTGTTTTCATACAGAGAGCGCTGCATTCAGCAGTGTGTTAGACATGAGCTCCGAGATGTCCGACTGACAATTATACATGACTGCACGTCTTTTAAAGGCATTTAAATAAAAACACTCCAGCGATTCACCACAATAAATATAGAAGAATATTTTAAAGGTCCACTGAAGTGCCTTGAAACACGCAGCATTCTTCTATGTGGTGACGTTCTTTTAACTGAAACAAAAACATATCGCTAAGCCCCGCCCACTAATTTTGAACAGCCAATAGCGTTCCATTTATATCTGCTCGGGGCAGAGCCGTTGAGCTCGGTAAAGCCGCATTTGTAAGCTTATGACAGCCACAGACTAATAAATTACCCCACAGATTCAATATGAAACTCTTGCTAAAACGAAATAGTGATAATAATCATGCTGAGACTGTGTAGTTTAACACATGCCGAGTCCGACTGCGCATATGAGCGCATATGATCTGCTCCGCGTCTCTGTGTAGGGGGCGGGACACTACGGACTCTAGAGAGCATTTTATTGGACAGAACGTTTGATCTGAAACTGAAGTGCGCGGTGATATCATCAAAATCCTTGATTCATATTGGCGGAAGTGACGAGAGTGTAAGTTTTGAATGCCCATATCTTGTAAAAGCGAATTTTGTCACTGCTTTGAAACACACTAGCTTATAGATAATCTTAAAACTAATATATTCATACTAAAAGCCAAAAAACTTTAATTTTGATTTCAGGGGGACTTTAAAGACCTGCATTGAGTGCAAATGACGTTTTTCATAGGCTTAACTAACTAACATGAGATGCACGGCTGCATTTATGTGTCTGTTAACAAAGACATCATTTGCACGTCTTTTAAAGGTATTTTAATACAAACACTCCAGCGATTCAACACAATAATAGTTCAGTCATATAATAAAAAGTTTAAATGCTTGCTTATTTCTGCTTTTCGGCTCAACCGCACGGCAACGCGACGCGGCTTTGAAGCAGGCGCTCATCACTTATTCCAGTATGGCAAGCCGTTTAAACCTAAAATACACAAATTAATCCACTATGGTGTTCTGGGCTGGCCCTTTTGCCCGAAGGCTGCCCAATTTGGCTCTCCAAGCCAACATTTAAAGTTTGTCATCGAACTTTAGCTTCTAGTTATGTTGGCTTGGAGAGCCAACATACTGTTATGCTATTTAAACTTATTATTATTATGTTGGCTTGGAGAAGCCAACATATTGTTATGCTATTTAAACTTATTATTATTATTATTCTTATGACCTAAAGAAATTTCTGACAGCTACTCCTCCGAGGCCTTTGAAGCCACAAGGCCCAAACTTGGCAGAGACCTGGGCCCTTGTCCCGAAAGAGTTGCTATATCTATTTGGACTGATCAGATGTACAGTTGATTTATTATTAATTTTTGAATATGACAAATTTCCCAATGAATTACATGGGCTGAGAAAAAATGCGCCCTCTAACAGTAATACCTCTCGACTGAAGAGGCGGGATTCAAACCTCTTACTTACAGTCACTCTGAAAACGGTGGAAATAGAAATAAATACCGCCTTAAAAATGTAAATATTACAGCGATTTAACTCTAAATACCCATTAGAACATATCAACAGCTAAATTCAGTGGTTTGTGAGTATTTCTTGTAAAAGAAAAGCTCGCACCCGTCAGCGCTTATACAAGCCGTCGGCATGTACTCTCTCTGTATGTGCTCATAAACAACATAATTTGCACGAATTAGAACGCCTTTAAAATTAATATATTTCAGCGATTTATTTGTAAATACCCATTAGAACACATCAACAAATCAGCCTTTTGTGATCTGTTTTATTTCAAAGTTAAAGCACTGTCTTCAGCAAATGTGTTATACAGACGAGCTTTCACGGGTCGGAGCTAACTTACTCGACTGAGAATTATGACTGCACGTCTTTTAAAAGCATTTAAATAAAAACACTCTAGCGATCCAACACAATAAATATAGAAGAATATTTTAAATAACAACATTAGCTGCAAATGAGCTATTCAGTAGTTTTCACTAACGAACATGTTACCGAGCTGTGATCTATACTTTCACTTTGACTTCGGTGGAAAATGCATATAAATAACGCCTTTAAAATTACAATTTTCCAGCCATTTAATTGTAAATACCCATTAGAACACATCAAGACCTGAATTCAGCTGTTTGAGCGAATTTATTGAAACCCCTAAGCATTTCCTTCACCGCATACAGGTTGCCTTAAACGAGTATACATGGAGATGAACGACATAATTTGCACGAATTTGACCGCCTTTAAAATTACAATATTGCAGCGATTTAATTCAGTCCACCCATTAGAAAATATCAACAGCTAAATGCAGTTGTTTGTGAGCTTTTTTTTTTCATGCAGAGAGTGATGTGTTCTCAGCAGTGTGTTAAGACATGAGCTCCGAGATGTCCGACTGACAATTATACATGACTGCACGTCTTTTAAAGGCATTTAAATACAAACACTCCAGCGATTGCACACAATAAATATAGAAGAATATTTTAAAGACCTACATTGAGTGCAAATGACTTTTTTCACTGGCTTAACTAACTAACATTGAATGCACTGCTCAGTCTTCATCTGCATCAAAGACATAAATTGCACGTCTTTTAAAGGTATTTAAATACAAACACTCCAGCGATTAAACACAATAATAGTAAAGTAATATATTACACAGCTTAAATGCTTGCTTATTTCTGCTTTTAGGCTCAACCGCACAGCAACGCTTTCAAGCACGCGCTGCACACTTGTTGTATGGCAAGCCGTTTTAACCTAAAATACACATAAATCCTCTATGGCAAGCTGTTTAGCCTAAAATTTACTAAGCATTACTTATCGTAATAGCATTTTCACTAGCAACAATATAATCAGAGAGCTCTAAGTGTTCTGGGCTGACCCTTTTGCCCGAAGGCTGCCCGGTTTGCTTCTCCAAGCCAACATTTAAAGTTTGTCATCGAACTTTAGCTTCTAGTTATTATTATTATTATATTTTATTATTCTTATGACCTAAAGAAATTTCTGACAGCTACTCCTCCGAGGCCTTTGAAGCCACAAGGCCCAAACTTGGCAGAGACCTGGGCCCTTGTCCCGAAAGAGTTGCTATATCTATTTGGACTGATCAGATGTACAGTTGATTTATTATTAATTTTTGAATATGACAAATTTCCCAATGAATGACATGGGCTGAGAAAAAATGCGCCCTCTAACAGTAATACCTCTCGACTGAAGAGGCGGGACTCAAACCTCTTACTTACAGTCACTCTGAAATCGGTGGAAATACAAATAAATATCGCCTTAAAAATTTAAATATTACAGCGATTTAACTCTAAATACCCATTAGAACATATCAACAGCTAAATTCAGTGGTTTGTGAGTAGTTCTTGTAAAAGAAAAGCTCGCACTCTTCAGCGCTTATACAAGCCGTTAGCACGAACTCTCTCTGCATGTGCTCATAAACAACATAAATTGCACGAATTAGAACGCCTTTAAAATAAATATATTTCAGCGATTTATTTGTAAATACCCATTAGAACACATCAACAAATCAGCCTTTTGTGATCTGCTTTATTTCAAAGTTAAAGCACTGTCTTCAGCAAATGTGTTATACAGACGAGCGAATTCACGGCTCGGAGCTAACTTACCCGACTTACAATTATACATGACTGAACGTCTTTTAAAAGCATTTAAATAAAAACACTCCAGCGATCCAACACAACAAATATAGAAGAGTATTTTAAAGAGCCGCATTGAATGCAAATGACCTGTTTCAAAGGTTTTTAATAACGAACATGAGATGTACGGCTGCATATCCGTCTGTGTCAACAAATAATTCATTTGCACGTCTTTTAAAGGTAATCAAATAAAAAAATTCCAGCGATTGCACACAATAATTATAGAAGAATATTTTAAAGAGCTGCATTGAGTGCAAATGAGCTGTTTCATAGATTTAACTAACTAACATTGGATGCACTGCTCAGTTCTTCGTCTGCATCATCAAAGACATCATGTGCACGTCTTTTAAAGGTATTTAATTACAAACACTCCAGCGATTAAACACAATAAATATAGAAGAATATTTTAAAGAGCTACATTGGGTGTAAATGAGCTATTTCAAACGTTTCACTAACGAACATCAGATGTATGGCTTTATTATCAGTCTGTCAGCAAATACATCATTTGCACGTCTTTTAAAGGCATTTAAATAAAAACACTCCAGCGATTGCACACAATAAATATAGAAGAATATTTTAAAGACCTACATTGGGTGCAAATGACGTTTTTCATAGGCTTAACTAACTAACATGAGATGCACGGCTGCATTTATGTGTCTGTTAACAAAGACATCATTTGCACGTCTTTTAAAGGTATTTTAATACAAACACTCCAGCGACTCAACACAATAATCGTACAATCATATAATAAAAAGGTTAAATGCTTGCTTATTTCTGCTTTTCGCCTCAACCGCACAGCAACGTGTCGTGGCTTTGAAGCAGGCGCTGCACGAATCTTAAGATATGGCAAGCCGTTTTAACCTAAAATACACATATTAATCAACTATGGCAAGCTGTTTTAGCCTAAAATATACTAAGCATTACTTATCGTAATAGCATTTTTACTAGCAACAATTCAATTACAGAGCTCTAAGTGTTCTGGGCTGGCCCTTTTGCCCGAAGGGTGCCCAATTTGGCTCTCCAAGCCAACATTTAAAGTTTGTTATCGAACTTTAGCTTCTAGTTATTATGTTGGCTTGGAGAGCCAACATACTGTTATGCTATTTAAACTTATTATTATGTTGGCTTGGAGAAGCCAACATATTGTTATGCTATTTAAACTTATTATTATTATTATTAAAATTCTTCTGAGACTAAAATTCTATACGCTACTCCTCCTAGAGCTTTAAGGCTACAAGCCCCAAACTCGGCGGAGCCCTGGGCCCTGGTCACCAAAGTGTTGCTATATCTTTTTGGAATGATCAGACTTACAGTTGATTTAATATTAATTTTTTTACATGAAAAATTTCTATAGGATTTCAATGGGCTGAGAAAAAATGCGCCATCTAGAGGCGCAATACCTCTCCACTGAAGAGGCGGGACTCAAACCTCTTACTTACAGTCACTCTGAATACGGTGGAAATACAAATAAATAGCGCTTTTTAAAATTTAAATATTACAGCGATTTAACTCTAAATACCCATTACAACACATCAACAGCTAAATTCAGTGGTTTGTGAGCAGTTCTTGTAAAAGAAAAGCTTGCACCCTTCAGCGAGTATACAAGCCGTCAGCACGAACTCTCTCTGTATGTGCTCATAAACAAAATAATTTGCACGAATTAGAACGCCTTTAAAATTAATATATTTCAGCGATTTATTTGTAAATACCCATTAGCCTTTTGTGATCTGTTTTATTTCAAAGTTAAGTTAGCTCCGAGCCGTGAAGCTCGTCTGTATAACACACATTTGCTGAAGACAGTGCTTTAACGTTACCCGACTGAGAATTATACATGACTGCACGTCTTTTAAAAGCATTTCAATAAAAACACTCCAGCGATCCAACACAATAAATATACAAGAATATTTTAAAGAACAACATTAGCTGCAAATGAGCTATTCAATAGGTTTCACTAACGAACATGTTACCAAGCTGTGACCCACACTTTCACTTTGACTTCGGTGGAAAATGCATATAAATAACGCCTTTAAAATTACAATATTCCAGCCATTTAATTTTAAATACCCATTAGAACACATCAAGACCTGAATTCAGCTGTTTGAGCGAATTTATTCAAAACCCTAAGCATTTCCTTCACCGCGTACAGATTGCTTTCAACGAGTATAAATGGAGACGAACGATATAATTTGCACGAATTAGAACGCCTTTAAAATTACAATATTGCAGCGATTTAATTCATTCCACCCATTAGAAAATATCAACAGCTAAATGCAGTTGTTTGTGAGTATTTATTTTTCATACAGAGAGCGCTGTGTTCAGTGTAGACATGAGCTCCGAGATGTCCGTCTGAGAATTATACATGACTGAACGTCTTTTAAAGGCATGTAAATACAAACACTCCAGCGATTGCACACAATAAATATAGAAGAATATTTTAAAGACCTGCATTGGGTGCAAATGACTTTTTTCATAGGCTTAACTAACTAACAGGAGATGCACGGCTGCATTTATGTGTCTGTTAACAAAGACATAATTTGCACGTCTTTTAAAGGTATTTTAATACAAACACTCCAGCGATTCCACACAATAAATATAGAAGAATATTTTAAAGACCTGCATTGGGTGCAAATGACTTTTTTCATAGGCTTAACTAACTAACAGGAGATGCACGGCTGCATTTATGTGTCTGTTAACAAAGACATAATTTGCACGTCTTTTAAAGGTATTTTAATACAAACACTCCAGCGATTCCACACAATAAATATAGAATAATATTTTAAAGACCTACATTGAGTGCAAATGACTTTTTTCACAGGCTTAACTAACTAACATTGAATGCACTGCTCAGTCTTCATCTGCATCAAAGACATCATTTGCACGTCTTTTAAATGTATTTAAATACAAACACTCCAGCGATTAAACACAATAATAGTAGAGTAATATATTACACAGCTTAAATGCTTGCTTATTTCTGCTTTTAGGCTCAACCGCACAGCAACGCGTCGTGGCTTTCAAGCACGCGCTGCACACTTGTTGTATGGCAAGCCGTTTTAACCTAAAATACACATAAATCCTCTATGGCAAGCTGTTTTAGCCTAAAATATACTAAGCATTACTTATCGTAATAGCATTTTTACTAGCAACAATTCAATCAGAGAGCTCTAAGTGTTCTGGGCTGGCCCTTTTGCCCGAAGGCTGCCCGGTTTGCTTCTCCAAGCCAACATTTAAAGTTTGTCATCGAACTTTAGCTTCTAGTTATTATTATTCTTATGACCTACAGAAATTTCTGACAGCTACTCCTCCGAGGCCTTTGAAGCCACAAGGCCCAAACTTGGCAGAGACCTGGGCCCTTGTCCCGAAAGAGTTGCTATATCTATTTGGACTGATCAGATGTACAGTTGATTTATTATTAATTTTTGAATATGACAAATTTCCCAATGAATTACATGGGCTGAGAAAAAATGCGCCCTCTAACAGTAATACCTCTCGACTGAAGAGGCGGGACTCAAACCTCTTACTTACAGTCACTCTGAAATCCGTGGAAATACAAATAAATATCGCCTTAAAAATGTCATTATTACAGCGATTTAACTCTAAATACCCATTAGAACATATCAACAGCTAAATTCAGTGGTTTGTGAGTAGTTCTTGTAAAAGAAAAGCTCGCACCCTTCAGCGCTTATACAAGCCGTCAGCACTAGGCTACTCTCTCTCTACATGTGCTCACAAACAACATAAATTGCACGAATTAGAACGCCTTTAAAATAAATATATTTCAGCGATTTGTTTGTAAATACCCATTAGAACACATCAACAAATCAGCCTTTTGTGATCTGTTTTATTTCAAAGTTAAAGCACTGTCTTCAGCAAATGTGTTATACAGACGAGCTTTCACGGATCGGAGCTAACTTACCCGACTGAGAATTAAACATGACTGCACGTCTTTTAAAAGCATTTAAATAAAAACACTCCAGCAATCCAACACAATAATACAAGAATATTTTAAAGAACTACATTAGCTGCAAATGAGCTGTTCAATAGGTTTCACTAACGAACATGTTACCGAGCTGTGACTTACTTTCACTTTGATTTCGGTGGAAAATGCATATAAATAACGCCTTTAAAATTACAATACTCCAGCCATTTAATTGTAAATACCCATTAAAACACATCAAGACCTGAATTCAGCTGTTTGAGCGAATTTATTGAAACCCCTAAGCATTTCCTTCACCGCGTACAGATTGCTTTCAAAGAGTTTACATGGAGACGAACGACATAATTTGCACGAATTAGAACGCCTTTAAAATTACAATATTGCAGCAATTTAATTCAGTCCACCCATTAGAAAATATCAACAGCTAAATGCAGTTGTTTGTGAGCATTTTGTTTTCATACAGAGATCGCTGCGTACAGCAGTGTGTTAGACATGAGCTCCGAGATGTCCGACTGACAATTATACATGACTGCACGTCTTTTAAAGGCATTTAAATAAAAACACTCCAGCGAATCAACACAATAAATATAGAAGAATATTTTAAAGACCTACATTGGGTGCAAATGACTTTTTTCATAGGCTTAACAAACTAACATGAGATGCTGCATTTATGTGTCTGTTAACAAAGACATCATTTGCACGTCTTTTAAAGGTATTTTAATACAAACACTCCAGCGATTCAACACAATAATAGTACAGTCATATAATAAAAAGTTTAAATGCTTGCTTATTTCTGCTTTTCGGCTCAACCGCACGGCAACGCGACGCGGCTTTGAAGCAGGCGCTCATCACATATTCCAGTATGGCAAGCCGTTTTAACCTAAAATACACATTAATCCACTATGGCAAGCTGTTTTACTCTAAAATATACTAAGCATTACTTATAGCATTTTTACTAGCAACAATTCAATTACAGAGCTCTAAGTGTTCTGGGCTGGCCCTTTTGCCCGAAGGCTGCCCAATTCGGCTCTCCAAGCCAACATTTAAAGTTTGTCATCGAACTTTAGCTTCTAGTTATGTTGGCTTGGAGAGCCAACATACTGTTATGCTATTTAAACTTATTATTATTATAGTTATTATTCTTATGACCTAAGAAAATTTCTGACAGCTACTCCTCCGAGGCCTTTGAAGCCGCAAGGCCCAAACTTGGCAGAGACCTGGGCCCTTGTCCCGAAAGATATGCTATATCTATTTGGACTGATCAGATGTACAGTTGATTTATTATTAATTTTTGAATATGACAAATTTCCCAATGAATTACATGGGCTGAGAAAAAATGCGCCCTCTAACAGTAATACCTCTCGACTGAAGAGGCGGGATTCAAACCTCTTACTTACAGTCACTCTGAAAACGGTGGAAATAGAAATAAATACCGCCTTAAAAATGTAAATATTACAGCGATTTAACTCTAAATACCCATTAGAACATATCAACAGCTAAATTCAGTGGTTTGTGAGTATTTCTTGTAAAAGAAAAGCTCGCACCCGTCAGCGCTTATACAAGCCGTCGGCATGTACTCTCTCTGTATGTGCTCATAAACAACATAATTTGCACGAATTAGAACGCCTTTAAAATTAATATATTTCAGCGATTTATTTGTAAATACCCATTAGAACACATCAACAAATCAGCCTTTTGTGATCTGTTTTATTTCAAAGTTAAAGCACTGTCTTCAGCAAATGTGTTATACAGACGAGCTTTCACGGATCGGAGCTAACTTACCCGACTGAGAATTATACATGACTGCACGTCTTTTAAAAGCATTTAAATAAAAACACTCCAGCAATCCAACACAATCAATATACAAGAATATTTTAAAGAACTACATTAGCTGCAAATGAGCTTTTCAGTTTCACTAACGAACATGTTACCGAGCTGTGACTTACTTTCACTTTGAATTTGGTGGAAAATGCATATAAATAATGCCTTTAAAATTACAATATTCCAGCCATTTAATTGTAAATACCCATTAGAACACATCAAGACTTGAATTCAGCTGTTTGAGCGAATTTATTGAAAACCCTAAGCAATTCCTTCACCGCGTACAGATTGCTTTAAACGAGTATACATGGAGACGAACGACATAATTTGCACGAATTAGAACGCCTTTAAAATTACAATATTGCAGCGATTTAATTCAGTCCACCCATTAGAAAATATCAACAGCTAAATGCAGTTGTTTGTGAGCATTTTGTTTTTTCATACAGAGAGCGCTGCATTCAGCAGTGTGTTAGACATGAGCTCCGAGATGTCCGACTGAGAATTATACATGACTGCACGTCTTTTAAAGGCATTTAAATAAAAACACTCCAGCGATTCAACACAATAAATATAGAAGAATATTTTAAAGACCTGCATTGGGTGTAAATGAGCTATTTCAAACGTTTTACTAACGAACATGAGATGTATGGCTGCATTATCAGTCTGTGTCAACAAATAATTCATTTGCACGTCTTTTAAAGGTAATCAAATAAAAACATTCCAGCGATTGCACACAATAAATATAGAAGAATATTTTAAAGAGCTGCATTGAGTGCAAATGAGCTGTTTCATAGATTTAACTAACTAACATTGGATGCACTGCTCAGTTCTTCGTCTGCATCATCAAAGACATCATTTGCACGTCTTTTATTCATTTTTTTTCAATAAATATAGAATAATATTTTAAAGAGCTACATTGGGTGTAAATGAGCTATTTCAAACGTTTCACTAACGAACATCAGATGTATGGCTGCATTATCAGTCTGTCAACAAACATCATTTGCACGTCTTTTAAAGGCATTTAAATAAAAACACTCCAGCGATTGCACACAATAAATATAGAAGAATATTTTAAAGAGCCGCATTGAATGCAAATGACCTGTTTCAAAGGTTTTTGACGAACATGAGATGTAAGGCTGCATTATCAGTCTGTCAACAAAGAATTCATTTGCACGTCTTTTAAAGGTAATCAAATAAAAACATTCCAGCGATTGCCCACAATAAATATAGAAGAATATTTTAAAGAGCTGCATTGAGTGCAAATGAGCTGTTTGCACTGCTCAGTTCTTCGTCTGCATCATCAAAGACATCACTTGCACGTCTTTTAAAGGTATTTAAATACAAAAACTGCAGCGATTTAACACAATAATAGTATAGTAATATATTACAAAGGTTAAATGCTTGCTTATTTCTGCTTTTCGGCTCAACCGCACAGCAACGCGACGCGGCTTTGAAGCAGGCGCTCATCACATATTCTAGTATGGCAAGCCGTTTTAACCTAAAATCCACACACGATCCTCTATGGCAAGCTGTTTTAGCCTAAAATATACTAAGCATTTCTAGTCGTACTGCCATTTTTACTAGCAACAATTCAATTACAGAGCTCTAAGTGTTCTGGGCTGGCCCTTTTGCCCGAAGGCTGCCCAATTTGGCTCTCCAAGCCAACATTTAAAGTTTGTCATCGAACTTTAGCTTCTAGTTATGTTGGCTTGGAGAGCCAACATACTGTTATGCTATTTAAACTTATTATTATTATAGTTATTATTCTTATGACCTAAGAAAATTTCTGACAGCTACTCCTCCGAGGCCTTTGAAGCCACAAGGCCCAAACTTGGCAGAGACCTGGGCCCTTGTCCCGAAAGATATGCTATATCTATTTGGACTGATCAGATGTACAGTTGATTTATTATTAATTTTTGAATATGACAAATTTCCCAATGAATTACATGGGCTGAGAAAAAATGCGCCCTCTAACAGTAATACCTCTCGACTGAAGAGGCGGGATTCAAACCTCTTACTTACAGTCACTCTGAAAACGGTGGAAATAGAAATAAATACCGCCTTAAAATGTAAATATTACAGCGATTTAACTCTAAATACCCATTAGAACATATCAACAGCTAAATTCAGTGGTTTGTGAGTATTTCTTGTAAAAGAAAAGCTCGCACCCGTCAGCGCTTATACAAGCCGTCGGCATGTACTCTCTCTGTATGTGCTCATAAACAACATAATTTGCACGAATTAGAACGCCTTTAAAATTAATATATTTCAGCGATTTATTTGTAAATACCCATTAGAACACATCAACAAATCAGCCTTTTGTGATCTGTTTTATTTCAAAGTTAAAGCACTGTCTTCAGCAAATGTGTTATACAGGCGAGCTTTCACGGATCGGAGCTAACTTACCCGACTGAGAATTATACATGACTGCACGTCTTTTAAAAGCATTTAAATAAAAACACTCCAGCGATCCAACACAATCAATATACAAGAATATTTTAAAGAACTACATTAGCTGCAAATAAGCTGTTCAGTTTCACTAACGAACATGTTACCGAGCTGTGACTTACTTTCACTTTGAATTTGGTGGAAAATGCATATAAATAATGCCTTTAAAATTACAATATTCCAGCCATTTAATTGTAAATACTCATTAGAACACATCAAGACCTGAATTCAGCTGTTTGAGCGAATTTATTGAAAACCCTAAGCATTTCCTTCACCGCGCACAGATTGCTTTCAACGAGTTTACATGGAGACGAACGACATAATTTGCACGAATTAGAACGCCTTTAAAATTACAATATTGCAGCGATTTAATTCAGTCCACCCATTAGAAAATATCAACAGCTAAATGCAGTTGTTTGTGAGCATTTTGTTTTCATACAGAGAGCGCTGCGTTCAGCAGTGTGCTAGACATGAGCTCCTAGATGTCCGTCTGAGAATTATACATGACTGCACGTCTTTTAAAGGCATTTAAATAAAAACACTCCAGCGATTCAACACAATAAATATAGAAGAATATTTTTAAAGACCTGCATTGGGTGCAAATTACGTTTTTCATAGGCTTAACTAACTAACATGAGATGCACGGCTGCATTTATGTGTCTGTTAACAAAGACATAATTTGCACGTCTTTTAAAGGTATTTTAATACAAACACTCCAGCGATTCAACACAATAATAGTTTAGTCATATAATAAAAAGTTTAAATGCTTGCTTATTTCTGCTTTTCGGCTCAACCGCACGGCAACGCGACGCGGCTTTGAAGCAGGCGCTCATCACTTATTCCAGTATGGCAAGCCGTTTTAACCTTAAATACACATATTAATCCACTAAGGTGTTCTGGGCTGGCCCTTTTGCCCGAAGGCTGCCCAATTTGGCTCTCCAAGCCAACATTTAAAGTTTGTCATCGAACTTTAGCTTCTAGTTATATGTTATTATTCTTATGATCTACAGAAATTTCTGACAGCTACTCCTCCGAGGCCTTTGAAGCCACAAGGCCCAAACTTGGCAGAGACCTGGGCACTTGTCCCGAAAGAGTTGCTATATCTATTTGGACTGATCAGATGTACAGTTGATTTATTATTAATTTTTGAATATGACAAATTTCCCAATGAATTGCATGGGCTGAGAAAAAATGCGCCCTCTAACAGTAATTCCTCTCGACTGAAGAGGCGGGACTCAAACCTCTTACTTACAGTCACTCTGAAATCGGTGGAAATACAAATAAATACCGCCTTAAAAATTTAAATATTACAGCGATTTAACTCTAAAAACCCATTAGAACATATCAACAGCTAAATTCAGTGGTTTGTGAGTAGTTCTTGTAAAAGAAAAGCTCGCACCCTTCAGCGAGTATACAAGCCGTCAGCACGAACTCTCTCTCTACATGTGCTCACAAACAACATAAATTGCACGAATTAGAACGCCTTTAAAATTAATATATTTCAGCGATTTGTTTGTAAATACCCATTAGAACACATCAACAAATCAGCCTTTTGTGATCTGTTTTTTTTTTTCAAAGTTTAAGCACTGTCTTCAGCAAATGTGTTATACAGACGAGCTTTCAGGCTCGGAGCTAACTTACCCGACTGAGAATTAAACATGACTGCACGTCTTTTAAAAGCATTTAAATAAAAACACTCCAGCGATCCAACCCAATAAATATACAAGAATATTTTAAAGAACTACATTAGCTGCAAATGAGCTTTTCAATACGTTTCACTAACGAACATGTTACCGAGCTGTGACTTACTTTCACTTTGAATTTGGTGGAAAATGCATATAAATAATGCCTTTAAAATTACAATATTCCAGCCATTTAATTGTAAATACCCATTAGAACACATCAAGACCTGAATTCAGCTGTTTGAGCAAATTTATTGAAAACCCTAAGCATTTCCTTCACCGCGCACAGATTGCTTTCAACGAGTATACATGGAGACGAACGACATAATTTGCACGAATTAGAACGCCTTTAAAATTACAATATTGCAGCGATTTAATTCAGTCCACCCATTAGAAAATATCAACAGCTAAATGCAGTTGTTTGTGAGCATTTTGTTTTCATACAGAGAGCGCTGCATTCAGCAGTGTGCTAGACATGAGCTCAGAGATGTCCGTCTGAGAATTATACATGACTGCACGTCTTTTAAAGGCATTTAAATAAAAACACTCCAGCGATTCAACACAATAAATATAGAAGAATATTTTTAAAGACCTGCATTGGGTGCAAATGACGTTTTTCATAGGCTTAACTAACATGAGATGCACGGCTGCATTTATGTGTCTGTTAACAAAGACATCATTTGCACGTCTTTTAAAGGTATTTTAATACAAACACTCCAGCGATTCAACACAATAATAGTTTAGTCATATAATATAAAAAGTTTAAATGCTTGCTTATTTCTGCTTTTCGGCTCAACCGCACGGCAACGCGACGCGGCTTTGAAGCAGGCGCTCATCACTTATTCCAGTATGGCAAGCCGTTTTAACCTAAAATACACATATTAATCCACTAAGGTGTTCTGGGCTGGCCCTTTTGCCCGAAGGCTGCCCAATTTGGCTCTCCAAGCCAACATTTAAAGTTTGTCATCGAACTTTAGCTTCTAGTTATTATTCTTATGATCTAAAGAAAATTCTGACAGCTACTCCTCCGAGGCCTTTGAAGCCACAAGGCCCAAACTTGGCAGAGACCTGGGCCCTTGTCCCGAAAGAGTTGCTATATCTATTTGGACTGATCAGATGTACAGTTGATTTATTATTAATTTTTGAATATGACAAATTTCCCAATGAATTACATGGGCTGAGAAAAAATGCGCCCTCTAACAGTAATACCTGTCGACTGAAGAGGCGGGACTCAAACCTCTTACTTACAGTCACTCTGAAATCGGTGGAAATACAAATAAATACCGCCTTAAAAATTTAAATATTACAGCGATTTAACTCTAAAAACCCATTAGAACATATCAACAGCTAAATTCAGTGGTTTGTGAGTAGTTCTAGTAAAAGAAAAGCTCGCACCCTTCAGCGAGTATACAAGCCGTCAGCACGAACTCTCTCTGTATGTGCTCATAAACAACATAACTTGCACGAATTAGAACGCCTTTAAAATTAATATATTTCAGCGATTTATTTGTAAATACCCATTAGAACACATCAACAAATCAGCCTTTTGTGATCTGTTTTATTTAAAAGTTAAAGCACTGTCTTCAGCAAATGTGTTATACAGACGAGCTTTCAGGCTCGGAGCTAACTTACCCGACTGAGAATTATACATGACTGCACGTCTTTTAAAAGCATTTAAATAAAAACACTCCAGCGATCCAACACAATCAATATACAAGAATATTTTAAAGAACTACATTAGCTGCAAATGAGCTTTTCAGTTTCACTAACAAACATGTTACCGAGCTGTGACTTACTTTCACTTTGAATTTGGTGGAAAATGCATATAAATAATGCCTTTAAAATTACAATATTCCAGCCATTTAATTGTAAATACCCATTAGAACACATCAAGACCTGAATTCAGCTGTTTGAGCAAATTTATTGAAAACCCTAAGCAATTCCTTCACCGCATACAGATTGCTTTCAACGAGTATACATGGAGACGAACGACATAATTTGCACGAATTAGAACGCCTTTAAAATTACAATATTGCAGCGATTTAATTCAGTCCACCCATTAGAAAATATCAACAGCTAAATGCAGTTGTTTGTGAGCATTTTGTTTTTTCATACAGAGAGCGCTGCATTCAGCAGTGTGTTAGACATGAGCTCCGAGATGTCCGACTGAGAATTATACATGACTGCACGTCTTTTAAAGGCATTTAAATAAAAACACTCCAGCGATTCAACACAATAAATATAGAAGAATATTTTAAAGACCTGCATTGGGTGCAAATGACGTTTTTCATAGGCTTAACTAACTAACATGAGATGCACGGCTGCATTTATGTGTCTGTTAACAAAGACATCATTTGCACGTCTTTTAAAGGTATTTTAATACAAACACTCCAGCGATCCAACACAATAATAGTTCAGTCATATAATAAAAAGTTTAAATGCTTGCTTATTTCTGCTTTTCGGCTCAACCGCACGGCAACGCGACGCGGCTTTGAAGCAGGCGCTCATCACTTATTCCAGTATGGCAAGCCGTTTTAACCTAAAATACACATATTAATCCACTATGGTGTTCTGGGCTGGCCCTTTTGCCCGAAGGCTGCCCAATTTGGCTCTCCAAGCCAACATTTAAAGTTTGTCATCGAACTTTAGCTTCTAGTTATTATTAAACTTCTTCTGAGACTAAAATTCTATACGCTACTCCTCCTAGAGCTTTAAGGCTACAAGCCCCAAACTCGGCGGAGCCCTGGGCCCTGGTCACGAAAGTGTTGCTATATCTTTTTGGAATGATCAGACTTACAGTTGATTTAATATTAATTTTTTTACATGAAAAATTTCTATAGGATTTCAATGGGCTGAGAAAAAATGCGCCATCTAGAGGCGCAATACCTCTTCACTGAAGAGGCGGGACTCAAACCTCTTGCTTACAGTCATTTTGAAATCGGTGGAAATACAAATAAATACCGCTTTTTAAAATTTAAATATTACAGCGATTTAACTCTAAATACCCATTAGAACACATCAACAGCTAAATTCAGTGGTTTGTGAGCAGTTCTTGTAAAAGAAAAGCTTGCACCCTTCAGCGAGTATACAAGCCGTCAGCACGAACTCTCTCTGTATGTGCTCATAAACAACATACTTTGCACGAATTAGAACGCCTTTAAAATTAATCTATTTCAGCGATTTATTTGTAAATACCCATTCGAACACATCAACAAATCAGCCTTTTGTGATCTGTTTTATTTCAAAGTTAAAGCACTGTCTTCAGCAAATGTGTTATACAGACGAGCTTTCAAGGCTCGGAGCTAATTTACCCGACTGAGAATTATACATGACTGCACGTCTTTTAAAAGCATTTAAATAAAAACACTCTAGCGATCCAACACAATAAATATACAAGAATTTTTTAAGAACAACATTAGCTGCAAATGAGCTATTCAATAGGTTTCACTAACGAACATGTTACCGAGCTGTGACCTATACTTCCACTTTGACTTCGGTGGAAAATGCATATAAATAACGCCTTTAAAATTACAATATTCCAGCCATTTAATTGTAAATACCCATTAGAACACATCAAGAGCTGAATTCAGCTGTTTGAGCGAATTTATTGAAAACCCGCATTTCCTTCACCGCGTACAGATTGCTTTCAACGAGTATACATGGAGACGAACAACATAATTTGCACGAATTAGAACGCCTTTAAAATTACAATATTGCAGCGATTTAATTCAGTCCACCCATTAGAAAATATCGACAGCTAAATGCAGTTGTTTGTGAGCATTTTGTTTTCATACAGAGAGCGCTGCATTCAGCAGTGTGTTAGACACGAGCTCCGAGATGTCCGTCTGAGAATTATAGGCTACATGACTGCACGTCTTTTAAAGGCATTTAAATAAAAACACTCCAGCGATTCAACACAATAATAGTACAGTCATATAATAAAAAGGTTAAATGCTTGAATATTTCTGCTTTTCGGCTCAACCGCAGGGCAACGCGACGCGGCTTTGAAGCAGGCGCTCTTCGCATATTCCAGTATGGCAAGCTGTTTTAACCTAAAATCCACACACGATCCTCTATGGCAAGATGTTTTAGCCTAAAATAAACTAAGCATTTCTTGTCGTACTGCCATTTTTACTATCAACAATTCAATTAGAGAGCTCTAAGTGTTCTGGGCTGGCCCTTTTGCCCGGAGGCTGCCCAATTTGGCTCTCCAAGCCAACATTTAAAGTTTGTCATCGAACTTTAGCTTCTAGTTATATTTTATTATTCTTATGATCTACAGAAATTTCTGACAGCTACTCCTCCGAGGCCTTTGAAGCCACAAGGCCCAAACTTGGCAGAGACCTGGGCCCTTGTCCCGAAAGAGTTGCTATATCTATTTGGACTGATCAGATGTACAGTTGATTTATTATTAATTTTTGAATATGACAAATTTCCCAATGAATTACATGGGCTGAGAAAAAATGCGCCCTCTAACAGTAATACCTCTGGACTGAAGAGGCGGGACTCAAACCTCTTACTTACAGTCACTCTGAAATCGGTGAAAATACAAATAAATACCGCCTTAAAAATTTTTATATTACAGCGATTTAACTCTAAAAACCCATTAGAACATATCAACAGCTAAATTCAGTGGTTTGTGAGTAGTTCTTGTAAAAGAAAAGCTCGCACCCTTCAGCGAGTATACAAGCCGTCAGCACGAACTCTCTCTTTATGTGCTCATAAACAACATAACTTGCACGAATTAGAACGCCTTTAAAATTAATATATTTCAGCGATTTATTTGTAAATAACCATTAGAACACATCAACAAATAAGCCTTTTGTGATCTGTTTTATTTCAAAGTTAAAGCACTGTCTTCAGCAAATGTGTTATACAGACGAGCTTTCAGGCTCGGAGCTAACCTACCCGACTGAGAATTAAACATGACTGCACGTCTTTTAAAAGCATTTAAATAAAAACATTCCAGCGATCCAACACAATAAATATACAAGAATATTTTAAAGAACTACATTAGCTGCAAATGAGCTATTCCAAGCTGTGACTTACTTTCACTTTGACTTCGGTGGAAAATGCATATAAATAACGCCTTTAAAATTACAACATTCCAGCCATTTAATTGTAAATACCCATTAGAACACATCAAGACCTTGAATTCAGCTGTTTGAGCGAATTTATTGAAAACCCTAAGCATTTCCTTCACCGCGCACAGATTGCTTTCAACGAGTTTACATGGAGACGAACGACATCATTTGCACGAATTAGAACGCCTTTAAAATGACAATATTGCAGCGATTTAATTCATTCCACCCATTAGAAAATATCAACAGCTAAATGCAGTTGTTTGTGAGCATTTTGTTTTCATACAGAGAGCGCTGCGTTCAGCAGTGTGTTAGACATGAGCTCCGAGATGTCCGACTGAGAATTATACATGACTGCACGTCTTTTAAAGGCATTTAAATAAAAACACTCCAGCGATCCAACACAATAAATATAGAAGAATATTTTAAAGACTTGCATTGGGTGCAAATGACGTTTTTCATAGGCTTAACTAACATGAGATGCACGGCTGCATTTATGTGTCTGTTAACAAAGACATCATTTGCACGTCTTTTAAAGGTATTTTAATACAAACACTCCAGCGATTCAACACAATAATAGTACAGTCATATAATAAAAAGGTTAAATGATTGCTTTTCGCCTCAACCGCACAGCAACGCGTCGTGGCTTTGAAGCAGGCTCTGCACGAATCTTAAGATATGGCAAGCCGTTTTAACCTAAAATACACATATTAATCTACTATGGCAAGCTGTTTTAGCCTAAAATATACTAAGCATTACTTATCGTAATAGCATTTTTACTAGCAACAATTGAATTACAGAGCTCTAAGTGTTCTGGGCTGGCCCTTTTGCCCGAAGGCTGCCCAATTTGGCTCTCCAAGCCAACATTTAAAGTTTGTCATCGAACTTTAGCTTCTAGTTATTAAGTTGGCTTGAGAGAGCCAACTTATTGATATTCTATTTAAACTTATTATTAAGTTGGCTTGAGAGAGCCAACTTATTGATATTCTATTTAAACTTATTATTATTAAGTTGGCTTGAGAGAGCCAACTTACTGATATTCTATTTAAACTTATTATTATGTTGGCTTGGAGAAGCCAACATGTTGTTATGCTATTTAAACTTATTATTATTATTATTATTATTATTATATTTTATTATTCTTATGAGCTACAGAAATTTCTGACAGCTACTCCTCCGAGGCCTTTGAAGCCACAAGGCCCAAACTTGGCAGAGACCTGGGCCCTTGTCCCGAAAGAGTTGCTATATCTATTTGGACTGATCAGATGTACAGTTGATTTATTATTAATTTTTGAATATGACAAATTTCCCAATGAATTACATGGGCTGAGAAAAAATGCGCCCTCTAACAGTAATACCTCTCGACTGAAGAGGCGGGACTCTAAACCTCTTACTTACAGTCACTCTGAAATCGGTGGAAATACAAATAAATACAGCCTTAAAAATGTAAATATTACAGCGATTTAACTCTAAAAACCCATTAGAACATATCAACAGCTAAGTTCAGTGGTTTGTGAGTAGTTCTTGTAAAAGAAAAGCTCGCACCCTTCAGCGAGTATACATGCCGTCAGCATGAACTCTCTCTGTATGTGCTCATAAACAACATAACTTGCACGAATTAGAACGCCTTTAAAATTAATATATTTCAGCGATTTATTTGTAAATACCCATTAGAACACATCAACAAATCAGCCTTTTGTGATCTGTTTTATTTCAAAGTTAAAGCACTGTCTTCAGCAAATGTGTTATACAGACGAGCTTTCAGGCTCGGAGCTAACTTACCCGACTGAGAATTATACATGACTGCACGTCTTTTAAAAGCATTTAAATAAAAACACTCCAGCGATCCAACACAATCAATATACAAGAATATTTTAAAGAACTACATTAGCTGCAAATGAGCTTTTCAGTTTCACTAACGACCATGTTAACCGAGCTGTGACTTACTTTCACTTTGAACTCGGTGGAAAATGCATATAAATAATGCCTTTAAAATTACAATATTCCAGCCATTTAATTGTAAATACCCATTAGAACACATCAAGACCTGAATTCAGCTGTTTGAGCGAATTTATTGAAAACCCTAAGCATTTCCTTCACCGCGTACAGATTGCTTTCAACGAGTATACATGGAGACGAACGACATAATTTGCACGAATTAGAACGCCTTTAAAATTACAATATTGCAGCGATTTAATTCAGTCCACCCATTAGAAAATATCAACAGCTAAATGCAGTTGTTTGTGAGCACTTTGTTTTCATACAGAGAGCGCTGCGTTCAGCAGTGTTACATGAGCTCCGAAATGTCCGACTGAGAATTATACATGACTGCACGTCTTTTAAAGGCATTTAAATAAAAACACTCCAGCGATTCAACACAATAAATATAGAAGAATATTTTAAAGACCTGCATTGGGTGCAAATTACTTTTTTCATAGGCTTAACTAACTAACATGAGATGCACTGCTCAGTCTTCATCTGCATCATCAAAGACATCATTTGCACGTCTTTTAAAGGTATTTAAATACAAACACTCCAGCGATTAAACACAATAATAGTAGAGTAATATATTACACAGCTTAAATGCTTGCTTATTAATGCTTTTAGGCTCAACCGCACAGCAACGCTTTCAAGCACGCGCTGCACACTTGTTGTATGGCAAGCCGTTTTAACCTAAAATACACATAAATCCACTATGGCAAGCTGTTTTAACCTAAAATATACTAAGCATTACTTATCGTAATAGCATTTTTACTAGCAACAATTCAATCAGAGAGCTCTAAGTGTTCTGGGCTGGCCCTTTTGCCCGAAGGCTGCCCGGTTTGCTTCTCCAAGCCAACATTTAAAGTTTGTCATCGAACTTTAGCTTCTAGTTATTATTATTAGTGGTGCTTGCCATAGGCAAAGCATCACTATTACTATTCGACATACTTATTATTATTAGTGGTGCTTGCCATAGGCAAAGCATCACTATTACTGTTGTGCGTGCTTATTATTATTAGTGGTGCTTGCCATAGGCAAAGCATCACTATTACTGTTGTGCGTGCTTATTATTAGTGGTGCTTGCCATAGGCAAAGCATCACTATTACTATTGTTAGTGGTGCTTGCCATAGGCAAAGCATCACTATTACTGTTGTGCGTGCTTATTATTAGTGGTGCTTGCCATAGGCAAAGCATCACTATTACTATTCGACATACTTATTATTATTAGTGGTGCTTGCCATAGGCAAAGCATCACTATTACTGTTGTGCGTGCTTATTATTATTAGTGGTGCTTGCCATAGGCAAAGCATCACTATTACTGTTGTGCGTGCTTATTATTAGTGGTGCTTGCCATAGGCAAAGCATCACTATTACTATTGTTAGTGGTGCTTGCCATAGGCAAAGCATCACTATTACTGTTGTGCGTGCTTATTATTAGTGGTGCTTGCCATAGGCAAAGCATCACTATTACTATTCGACATACTTATTATTATTATTAGTGGTGCTTGCCATAGGCAAAGCATCACTATTACTATTCGACATACTTATTAGTGGTGCTTGCCATAGGCAAAGCATCACTATTACTGTTGTGCGTGCTTATTATTATTATAGATTCCGTACAGATTTTCGGCGCGTAACTAGTCCCGCAGTTTTTCACGTAGACCCTCGAAACAGGTCTCAAATCGTGCGGCCTATATGAGAATGGTGTGCTATGACTTTTATAAGCGATCGGGGGTACGATGACATCACACGGGGCGAAAAAGCGCCCCCAAAACGTCCCATAGACAACGCATTGCGGCAAACTTTGACGGGACGTAGCACCGAGCGAGAATTTCTCAGAAACACGTGATTCGCCACATTTGGAGAGGCTATCAAGCTGTGCGAGAACACACCACTCAATGGGGTATAAGTTGTACCCCTGGGGCGCGAAAGCGCCCCAAAGTGGCCCCATTGACTTACTATGGTGAGGGGCGGCCCATGAAACACGTGTTTTTCCTACTATGGTAATTTACTTAGGGATTTTGCATTGAACATAACTCTGCATCACAGTGTCATAGAGACATGGGGGCGGGCTCATTTTACTCAGACAACCAATCAGACTCTCCAGATCACTGTGAAGCAGTCAAGCCACGCCCTAACAACCATTTACAGCACCCTAGCAACTGATCCCATAGACTGCTATTATAATGACCCATATGGATATCTTTGGACCACAGTGTCATAGAGACTTGGGGGTGGGCTCGTTTGATTCGGGCCAATCATGAATCACTAATGACACTTCCTATCCACGCCCTAGCAACCATTATCAAGCACCCTAGCAACCAAAACCCACACAGGCATATCTTTAGATCTGAATGTCACAGAGACATGGGGGTTGGTTTATATCACTCATACTGGCAACTACAATTTACAGTGTTGTCACTGGCCACTCCCTAGCAACCAAACAGAGTACCCTAGTAACCCGAATCCACACAGGCATATCTTCAGACCTGAATGTCACAGAGACATGGGGGTTGGTTTATATCACTCATAATGGCAACTACACTTTACAGTGTTGTCATTGGCCACTCCCTAGCAACCAAACAGAGTACCCTAGCAACCAATTAGCAAGACCTATATCTTTGTATCAAAATGACGCATAGACATGGGAGTTGCTACTTTTGACTCATGCTAACAAACTCTCAACATGCTACACATGCTAGCACTCAATGGCTGCATGCTAATAGCAATTAGCTAAGGGCTAATCAGGCAAAGACCTCTATAACACTCCATAGTAATGATCTTTGACAAATAGCAAATGCCTACCAATGCCCTAGCAACTACCCTGGGTACCTTAGCAACGGCCCCAGCAACCACCCAAGTACCCTAGCAACCGCATAGCAACACCTTAGCAACCACCCTGGTTAACCTAGCAATTGCATAGCAACACCCTAGCAACCACCCTGGGTACCCTAGCAACCGCATAGCAACACCCTAGCAACCACCCTGGGTACCCTAGCAACGGCCCTAGCAACAACCCCGGGTACCCTAGCAACCGCATAGCAACCTCATTTGGTACCCTAGCAACCGCATAGCAACAACCCGGGTTACCTAGCAACGGCCCTAGCAACCACCCTGGGTACCCTAGCAACCACATAGCAACACCCTAACAACCACCCCGGGTACCCTAGCAACCGCATAGCAACACCCTAGCAACCACCCTGGGTACCCTAGCAACCGCATAGCAACACCCTAGCAACCACCCCGGGTACCCTAGCAACGGCCCTAGCAACCACCCTGGTTACCCTAGCAACCGCATAGCAACACCCTAGCAACCACCCTGGGTACCCTAGCAACCGCATAGCAACACCCTAGCAACGACCCTGGGTACCCTAGCAACAGCCCTAGCAACCATCTTGGGTACCTTAGCAACGGGCCCTAGCAACCGAGGGCCGAGTTTTGCCACTGCAAGCACCACTCACATTTTCTTCAGGAAATGTACATATCTAGTTATTATTATTATTCCACTTCTTCCGTACACTTTTCGGCGCGTAACTAGTCCCGCAGTTTTTGTCGTAGACCCTCGAAACAAGCGTCAAATCGTGCGTCCTATATAGATTCGGTGTGCTATGACTTTTATAAGCGATCGGGGGTACGATGATGTCACACGGGGCAAAGAACCACACCAAAATTTACAACGACAATGCATTACGGCCAACTTTGACGGGACGTAGCACCGAGCAAGAATTTTGTAGAAAAACGCGATTCGCCACATTTGGGGAGGCTGGTAAGCTGTACGAGAAGACACCTCGCAATGGGGTAAAAGTTGTACCCCTGGGGCGCAAACGCCCCCTTTATGCAAAAAAATTACTTCCCGCAGTTTTTGTCGTAGACCCTCGAAACTGGCGTCAAATTGTGCGGCCCATTGAGCAAAAAATTCTGAGAACTTTTTAAAACGATCGGGGGTACGATGATGTCACAGCCCATTTTTATTCGCCCCCAAAATCCCATAGACAACGCATTGCGGCCAACTTTGACGGGACGTAGCGCCAAGCAAGAATTTCGTAGAAACACCTGAATCGCCACATCTGGAGAGGCTATCAAGCTGTGCGAGAAGACTCCTCGCAATGGGGTAAAAGTTGTACCCCTGGGGTGCAAGAGCTCTCCAAATTTGCCCCATTGACTTTCTATGGTGAAGGGACGTCCCATGAAAGCCCATGGTAATTTACATAGGGATTTTGCATTGGGCATAACTCAGCGTCACATTGGCCTAGAGACATGGAGGCGGGCTCATTTTACTCAGATGGCCAATCAGACTCTCCGGATCATCATGAAGGTGTCAAGCCACGCCCTAGCAACCATTTAGGGCACCCTAGCAACTGAT